>NC_046366.1:33615769-33725769 GCF_011125445.2 Fundulus heteroclitus
TAATGATCCAAAACCTACACAATTTATCTTATAAGTGGCGTTTGGACTTCCTGTAATGGCAAACAGCCAGAAAAATGGTTGATATTCATACGGATATTGTCATTTTCAGCAATAGTATCACAATTATATATCTTTTTTTTTTATTTATATTGTGCAGTTCTACCAGACACATGATTCAACCTTTTTTCCAAGGCCGCCTCAGTTCTCAGAAATATTCTCCCCAGAAAAGAAAAGCAGAACTAGAAGATGCATGATTTCCAGGCGGGATAACGACAAACACAAGAAAAAAAAAAGATACTATATTAGTGACATTTTTGCTTTATTCTTCTGTAACAGTAAGCAATCATTGGTGGTTAATGTGACTAGATGCTGGGATTTATCCTCCAAACTTAGGATGACAGCATCACAGACAAATAGAGCCGAGAGCGGAGGAGAATGTGAGTTACCTGTGAGAAAAAACTGCGTTTGCTCAAAATGTTCTTTCACACAAGGGCGGTGTGCCAACTTTTGTAAGGGAGGCCTCAAGTTTTACAACATCCAAGAATTATCTCAAGGAACGGTTAAGGTCAATTCAAAGTTGTGAGCATATTTTATAAGAACTCAGACTGATGCTGAGGGATGTGCAAAGTTTAAGAAAATCTAAAACTGCTTGTGTGTCGTTTGCTGCTGTGAGCTTCTGTCTGGCCCAGGGGTGTGCAGCCTGTGTCTCTTTGGACCTTCCACAGTGGCTCTTAATAACTTTGGTTACAAATTATATTTTTTATCATGGTATTTAAATGTATTAATGATAATAAATGCAGTTTTAGCAGTTTTTCTTGGAATAATTGCTTTTGATTTTCACAACAGAATGACGTTAAAGGTGGCAGTAATTTAATTTTACATCAATATTTTTTCATTATGTTGGAAACTGATTTTCGTTTCATCATTATCCATAAATATCAACATCCCAGCCATCCTCTTTTTTAAAACCTCAAAATAGACATAAAAAAGGCGTTTCTTTAACGATGACAACAGATTTCTTACAGCAGATCATTATCAAAAGATATAACTTGTCTTTTTACAAAAGGCCAGGCAACATTTGTGACTCTGAAGGAGTTTAATTCAAGTGGACTGTAGGCAAAATGGCTCTTTGGACTGTAAAGGTTGCAGGCCCCTGGTCTGGCCTGTTTGTTTGTGTCTTATGTTTCTTTTATCTTAAATTAGCCAATGGCTCCAATCTGGCATATTTCCATATGCTATGTACCGTTGCTTTTTAAATAAATAAATAAATAAATACAAATCTCCCCTCCAGCCGAGACAAACAGCTCAACTGCAGCCTTGCAGACGTGGTTTCTCTTTGCGTTCTTGTTCGTTTCTCCTTGAAATCGTCTTGCTTGATCCAAACTGAGCGAATCAGCGACAAAAGGTTGCTTCTTGTCGGCGCACGGCGGTAATTAGAGGCCAAGCAGCCATCGTCGGCCGGGAAAAGCGCGGAAAAGGGGAGCGCACTCAATGACAAATTTTTTATTTAGGAGGCTTCGGATTGAACCAATTAGCCGCTTTGGCCGGGGATCAAACTGCTATCTGCGCCTGAAAAGGGGCGCCTTCCTGTCCAATTACCTGAATTTATGAACGACGCCGCAGTGTGGGGTTATAAGGTGATTTGTTGGGGGTTTGCTGTGCTCTGCTGTAGCTTCTGACGTTTGACTCAATAAGAACGACGAGTCGGCGGATATACGGTGGGAGGAATCCATCATCCACAGGTAACAGCTTAGTTTCTAATTGCTTGCACACACAACAGCGGGTTCCCCCTCCTTCCGACGGGACTTACTTAGGGGTGGGTATTGCCAAAGAAGTCACGATTCGATTCGAATCACGATGCATCACGATACTTGAATTGTTGCGATGCACTGCAATATTTTCACTGAACACTGTTAGAAAAAAATACAGCCATTACCAGTGGCTGACTGGCTGTGTATGATCTGGATAGTGTCTTCAATTTATACATAACTGATGGTAGTAGCTCACCCGCTACTACCATCTAATGTAGAACAGATTACTAGATCAATGTGTGCTTCTGTGCTTTTTTGTTTCTCTTGTTGTGTCTCTGTTCTGTCTTCTGTAACCCCAGTCGGTCGAGGCAGATGACCGTTCATACTGAGCCCGGTTCTGCCGGAGGTTTTTCCTTCCCGTTAATGGGTGGTTTTTCTTCCCACTGTCGCTTCATGCTTGCTCAGTATGAGGGATTGCAGCAAAGCCATGGACAATGCAGATGACTCTTCCTGTGGCTCTACGCTTCCCCAGGAGTGAATGCTGCTTGTCGGGACTTTGATGCAATCAACTGGTTTCCTTATATAGGACATTTTTGACCAATCTGTATAATCTGACCCAATCTGTATAATATGATTGAACTTGACTTTGTAAAGTGCCTTGAGATGACATGTTTCATGATTTGGCGCTATATAAATAAAATTGAATTGAATTGAATTGAAAGCAACGACTTTTGGAGGTATTGCCATGAAAACAAATATTACTGTTACTGGAGAGGACACACTGACAAAAAGTGACTGACAAATAGGATTTATAAAACTTAAAATAACAAAATAAGGATAATCAGTGCCGTTTACAAGGCCTCAGTGGTCCTTTAAACCAATTACGTTGTATTCCACTTGTTTTTGGCTGATGTTCGCCAACCATTCATGCAATTTTATTTATTCATTTTTTTAAATTAATAATCGATACCTGGCGTCAAGAATCGATGCAGTAGATCGCGAAAATTAGAATCGCGATGCATCGCCGGGACGATTATTTTGCACACCCCTAGACTTACTGGTGCGCAGCGCCGAGGGCGTGACTTCGATCTCGCTGGCGTTCTGGTAGGGCTGGAACGCCGAGGCCCCGCTGCCGGCGCCGATGTCCGCGGCGAACAGGTCCGGGCTCTGCGTCCCCGTGGAGCTGGCGCTGGTGCCGTCGCCTCCGTGATGCGGCTCCTGCTCGTCGTAGACGGCGATCAGCTGGAGCAGGAAAGAGGAGCAGAAGGAGGGACAGAGAATGAGGACGGACTCCGTTAAACCCATTGAAACGTGACACACAGAAAAAATAAAAATGAAGTGAAGTGTAACCCGGGTGTAAATCTCAGTGATCAAGCCTGTGTAAAATTCAACTTCCATCCCCTCACTACTTCATAGCCAATCACTGTCAAGCATCAAGATCACCTGTACTTCCACAGCCTATCAGCTAGGTATATTAGCTGGAGTAAGGAAGTAGGAAAATAAGGACATGTTGGGAGAAGCAGAGCTGCAGGAGCTAACTACTTTGCCAGGATGAGATGGGGAGAAAAACCTGTTGTGAGGCATAAACTTTGGAATTGGTGAGTGTTTCTGTGTGTGGCTTAGTGTCATTGATGTCATTGTTTGTATACTCAGTAGTTTAGCAGCTAAACAAACGGACGACCATTTTAGATTTATACAAACCACATGTAAACAATTGGGTGCCTAAAATGTTTGTTTGAGCACTTGTTTATATTAGGTTTTCTTTACATTTCATGTTGACTAATTTATATAGTGCGTATTTATTGGATTTCATGAATGTAATTTATATTGAACTTTATATTTATTGAATATGCATATTGACTGAAAATTGGAATTATTTATAGTGCAAAGAGTGCCATTTATTGAATTTGTGTGTGTGCACACTAGAATGTTTGAATATATATATTGAGAAAATGGTCCTGTTTTATTATTCAGGCCAGGTTTGATGGCGAGCTGAAGATCCAGGCCTAGAGCCCAAGAAAGATTTGCACTTTGGCGTGCGTGCGTGAAGACTTGTTGATCTCCTGCCAGGCTGGTAGGAGGCTCCTTGCAGCCAACGAACAATTCTGTTCTACCCTGATCTGACTTGCGTCAGTTAGGACCTGCACTGCACCAAGCACTTTAAAAGAACTTGCTTGGGACCTTTAACCAACCCCAGCTTGGGGTGAATGAACTGAAGGGTGTGGGTTCATTAATTGTAGAATTGATTAATGTTTTTTTTCTGTTTATTTTGTTTTTTCTTTTGCGCATTTTATATGGCCATTTGAATGTTTCACTGTTGTAAATATGTATATATTTGTCTACACTATAAATACAAAGGCACTCGCAACTGCAACCTTCCAGTCTGTCTGCTCCTTCATGAGTCTTATCTAGTTTCTGATCCAACTAGCCTATTGACCCGATTGGTCACTACCCACTTGCATTGATTTAAAATGTACTATATTATATTTACAAATATGCTACAGAAGGGATTGGACAACTTTTCCAGACTTAAAGGTATACTATGCAACCGGGGTTGATTTTCCAGCGAGGCCCCCCCTAGAGGGCGAAAGTAAAAGTGCACTGTCTTAAAAATGCTCAGCTGTTCTGGTTTCTCCGTCAAGCCAGGCGCGGTTGTTTTGAGCTTAGCAGACAGGCGAACGCAACGAAAAGTGGAAAAAAACGGCAGTACAAACAATGACTAACACAGTGAAAGTATGAACATCAGGCTTCCCGCAGCGCTATCTTGGCGAGCCGGCCGCCTCGCCAAACTCACGCTACCGCCTCGCCAACATTCAAAAAAAAAAAAAATAAAAAAATAATAATAATTAAAAAAAACTCAATATGCTTGCAAGTTTATTTGACGTTAACACGCGGTTCTTTGTTGCTTTTGCGCGTGCATATAGTGAATAGCAGGGCAAAAACACATGGAGTTCTCGCCGTAAAGCAAGACGAGACTTCTGAGCCTGTGGGTGCGGGCCGAGTGCTCCTGCAATTGCAAGTGCGGTATTTCCCCCACAGACCACCAGGACGGCCGAGAAAACCTTTGTTCGACCTGAAATGACTCATTTGATCATCCAAAACGGTATGGAACACATTAATTAACTGAAAAATGTTGCATAGTATGCCTTTAAATCTCCAGATATTTCAGTAGAAACACAGAATCTATTTCCAGGAGGCTCAGGTTACGATTGTGTAGGCTGGACGATCAACGTCCCAAAGCGACTTGATCCAATACGTTCTGGTAACTGTACCCGTGTTTTCATGCTGAAACCCTAGCGGGGGAACGACACAAACTCTGGTTTGGTACCGGCACGCTGCCAGAAGAACACTCGGTGGTCCCGTCGTAGCTCCAACGGATCAGGACCGCACACGCGGCCCCGAGGAAAACCCGAGGTGATGCAAAGCCCCTTCTCCTTCCGCACCAAGGCTGTTCATTACGCCCAATCACATTCTCTCCTCACCCAAAATGCTCCCACACTTTCTCTCTCTCCATCACTCATCTGTTCAAAGCTCCTCTCCCTAACAGATCTGATTAATTCCAGCCTCCGCAGAGCCTCTTTATTAGATTAAAGATGAGATTCGTGCCGTTGCTCTGCGACTCCCACCAGGCCCAGCTGGCTCTACTTAAACGAGGGAGAAAATGAAAAAAAAAAACTCATCCCGCCGTTTGCCAACTCAGGCCTTCAGCTGTCCCTCGTGGGGGACATCTGATATAGAAGCGGAGTCTGATAATGTCAAAAGTTCACGCCGAATATTACACAGAATCCATGAAAGCAGATCAAGTCCAGCGCAGGAAAGGCCTCAAAGTTAAAGGGGAGAAAACAGCGGAGATCTTCCTGGCTAATGGGGAAAAAATAGACAGAACCTTGTGAGACTAACGAGACGTTCTGGTGTTTCCTGTGAACTCTGATCATAAATAATTCACAGCTTTATGTTTTGCCACGCTCTTCAAACAGCAATGCAATAATGATCATGGACAGGATCAAAAAGGAAACCTCAGGATAAACACGGATAGCCCAGAACAATAAGGCAAGCCGCCTCTATCCCAGGAAGCACTCGAGTAAAGGAACATTTCTGGATGACCAGGAGAGTTTGGTACTTTGGGTCTGAGCGCCACCAAGACTCACGGCCTCAAGACGAGTCCGGAGACGGTTGAGATACTTGAGATACTTGACGCGCCCTGCAGCTCCTATACCTTCTCTAATTGGAGAAAAAGAAGAAGCTAGTGCAGAGGGCAGGGATCTACCAGCAGCGTCAACGTTCACAGGGTGTGTCTGTAGGAGCTCCATACCTGCGCCTCCTCTGGACTCAGAATCTGCCTTTCCTTCAGGGAGGCAACGGAGGCTTGAAGCGTAACTAAATCACACCGGAACCAGACGCAGGTGTTTTTCACAGCATCACTTCCCAAAACTACCATCCGCCAACAAGAGAACCAAACGTAGCCTGCAGCGGGTCTAATCGATCGGTTTTCCAATAGAGAGACGCAACAACTAGTCCTACTGCCGCTAAAATAATAAACGATCAGGTTGTTTCAACTAGGGCTGAACGATTTTGGAAAATAGTCTAATTGCGATTTTTTTTCTTAATATTGCGATTTAATGCGATTTTTATTTTTTTCCCAGTTTAATTTATCATGTTTTTTTAAACATATACAAACAACAAATCATTTTGTTTCCTCGCCGTGTGGATTAGTTGCTAAAAGACCCGCAGCATCTAAACTCAGAGCAGAAATGATTGCGTTCTGCCTACGATACATTTCAACCAAAATTGCAATTTTGACTTTTCTCTGCATTAACCACAAGCAACAAAAATGGCCTCTAAATAAAGACATTTGTAAACAAGGACTATTCAAAGCAAGAACTTTTAATATTTCTATTTATCAGAATATTATTCAAGAGAACAGCTTTTAGTTGATTTGGACATCAATCCTTGTTGAACATAAAGTCCAACCAACAAACAAGTCAATGTATTAAACTGATTGACCAGAACTTAATGCTATGTATGATTATATAAACTCTAAAACAAGTAATAAAATTAGATTATCTCACTGCTGCAACTGTCTTCCCTTCCATGTGGAGGCAAACCCACTTTAAACATTTTACCAACACCTAATGGACGCGTCTAATTCCCTAATTGTTACATAGCCAAAATTTGCAGACTCTGCGAATTGGAAATTGTGTTTTTTTTAAATCGTGATTATATTAAAAATGCGATTAATTGTTCAGCCCTAGTTTCAACCAATGCAGCGTTTGAAGCTGACGCGTTCACTTTAGCAATAAATTACATCCGAGTCCAGCTGAAACGATACGTTTGTTCAGTTCGGACCCAAACTACATTAAGGTTACAGCTACTCTCTTTTCTGTGTGGCTAATTTAGAGTTGCTGCCAATTAACCATGGTGGCTCATCATTTCTGAGGCTGAAGGAGAGCCACAGACATAATGATTAACTCATGGTTTGGAAATCATGGACCGACTTTAACAACAGACTCGGATCCATGTTTCTCTGAGCCCCCCCTCCTATTTACCGTTTGATAAATAACGGCTTTATTGGACTTCATCAAACTTTAAAGCGTGAACATTAGAGCAGATGTGCTCACACATAACGCATAAAAAGCCACACTCGTTGGCACGCCGTCCAAACCCCCAGCAGCAGTTTTCCAGCACATTAAACCTCCTTTGCAGCCACATTTAGTCTGATAGCCGGGGAGTTTTTAAACGGCGTGCCGGACAGAATCCCCGATGAGCGGCGGCAGCTCTCCGGGGCGTCCAAAGATCTTTTCCGATTAGCTCCTTTACATAAATGTGAACACATTTAGTTCAAATCAGTGAGTTCTGCAGATTGGGGCTGTACGTGTAGACGTGCACAAAGCCTGGGAGCGTGTGCATGAGGGAAACGGAAGGGGGGAACTGGTAAAAGTCAACAGTAAGCATGTTTGCTCAGAGGTGTGCGGTTCATGTTTTAGTAACACACCAGGGACAAGAAGCTATAAAAAGGTTTCTCTTTGTTTCGAGATTGTGTGTTTTTTTTTTATGCGTGCAATATAAAACTCCCTGCGTGTGTGACTGACGGAGAACTTCCACTCTTCCCTCATTAGAGCTCGGCTCAGTCCAGAAGAGCTGAGTCAGGGAAACGTTGCCGTCCCCGGACCCTTCCCCGAGGACTCCCCGGCCAGCCGCGAGTGCTTCTGCAGCCCATGTGGTCGCTATTACAAGGCAATCAGTTCAGCTGCAGTGCGCTACATAAAAAATATATATATAAAAAAATAATGTGTCCAGGCGGATCCGATCTCAATCAAGAGGAGAAAAAAAGAAGAAGAAATCATCTGTGCCAAAAAGAAAATGAACAAAGCAGAAAACACATTCAGCAAGCCTCATAAAATTTCTTAAGATTCCTAAATGTTATAAAACCTCTAAGCAGTCAGAAAGTTGCATTTTAAAAGCGTTTTTTTTTTTTTTTTTCAATTATTCTGTGGCTGCAGAAAAAGCCCGCAGGGATGTGAAAAGTTTCTGCTGCATCCAATTAAGTCCAACCAGAATCCCACCCTACAAACTTTCACATTTCATTGTTTCCAACACGCTCTTCAGCATATGAGCGTTTGAGATAATTTGATTAACAACACGTACGCGTCCGGATCACGACACAGCGACGCATATTCCTCTAATAGCAAAACAAACGCTTGCTGCGGGGAAGCTGATAACAAATGTTCTGACGGCGATAAGTCCGGCCCGTGCCGGAGCAAACATGCCTGAAGCTTTTTTTAAACCGCGCAGAAAGAAAGAAATGTTCGGGCGAAGCATGAAGAGAACCACTAAACTGCGTCTGCGTTACAAAGCAAAATGTACACAAATGAAAGCTTTCAACACAGAGAAAACATTTAAGTCAATGCCGCTCTCAGGTCAGCTTGTTTTGCATAAATGCTTGAAGTTGCGGTTGAATTTTGAACGTTTCTTCACCACCGCGGGTTCCTGTGGTGCTTTAGTACAGCTGTGGATCGCCCAGCTGTTACATTCTCAACACATGCGTGTCAGCTGGCTGTCAGTCCGCGTCCATCGCCGTCTCGGTCCAATAGACTCAGTGTCAAAGTGAAGAACTCTTCAACCTAGGTTGGCGCTCCTCTGTTTTCCAGCACATGCTCCGGTTTTAACTTGAGTGTTATTCAGTGTAGATGAGTTGGGTTTGATGGGAAGTCCAATAAAAGATTCAATTAATCTTAATTAAGATTAAGAACCTGGAAAAATGTCAGCTTTACTTTGCACTTAGGGTGAGCAGTAATAAAGCATAAAAAAACTGACGCATATTTGATGTTTCATCAGACAAAAATTTGTTTTTATATTTTACATTTTGATTAGTGTCTTAAGAATGTGCTTCCTAATAAATTTCCTGCTGCCATTTACACCGTTAAGCGGCATTATATTGTCAATAGAGGCTCATTACAATACATTTTGGAATAAGTTTCAGTTAAAATAATTCCTGAGAACTTTATTGGAATGGTTTGTTAAAACAAAAATACATCACTGTGTTTTTTAAACTCTTTCACACTCAATCTTTCCTGATCTTGCAGATATCAGGGAAGAGAATGGAGGCATACATCATAAAAACTCTGGTTGCATACAAAGTTTTTATGAAAAACTATCACGTCCTGCTGGTGCATCAGTTGTTGTTTTAATGTTGTATGCTTTGTTTTTGCTCAATTTGTTAGTAAATAAAGCTTTTTTTGTTTATTTACGATATTAATGGAAGTACATATTGCGCATGTGCAGCAAAGATTAAACCAAGGAAGCAGCTAACGACTATTAGCATCTTTCAGCGAAGCAATGACGAATGGTGCAAAAAAATATGATTCCAAGAGGGAAAAGACTGGATTGTCGCTGGGAATACAGTCTGAACGTTGGTGTTAACTGAAGCGGACGCTAAACCTGCCGAGGCTCGGATGTGACGCAGATGTAAATGTAAATGTTCTGATATGAGGCTTTTAAAGCTGCTGTAGATCGTTGTATTTAATTAATAACGGTTGGTCTTTAAACACGCTGAGCTGCAGCTTTATTGCTGGGTATTGCAGAGGGTCAGGCTCGGCTCGGCATTATTTAATTTTGATTAATAAATTAAGCAAACCAGCAGTATGATAGTTCTGTGATACTGTCACTAGATGGCGCCACATCTGTTTAGATTTTTTTAATCGCATCGGAGAGCTAATTATTTTTTGGCTAAAAAGGTACTATCAAAACACGATCAAGATGGAGGCTTGGTGTATATAAGCTTATTGTATCACGATCAAATGTTTTTTGGTCTTTTTTTATAAGCGTATAACGTGGCTATATATCTTTAATGGAAAAGGCTAGTGCAAGTCCATCAGAATAATATCAAAACTGGTCATCGGTATCTTATACCCTAAAAAGTATCTAATTTTTATTTCATTTTTTAACTGATCTTACCGGACTGAACTGTTTAAATCATAGAAGACTGCTTTGACTGACAGCAGCTCCCTCTGGACTTTCTCTCAGGTGTTTTGTCAAATGAACTGTTGTCCGCGAGCTATGAAACAGCCCCAGCTCAAATCTAATGGCTGAGTTCTGTTGACAAGTGTTACCCTGACCCCGTCACAGGAAAAAAAGCCCCCCCCCCCCCACTGCCTACACACACACACACACACACACACACACAGAAAAAAGTGTGACAGCCAATCAGCACAGCCAGCGCTCCCTCCGGAAACCAGGGACTTGCACTAAGAAATAGGTGTTGATTGGTTGGTGCTGGTGTGGTAACGAGGGCTTGGAAAACTACAAATAACACGACTGAATCTTTTATACTACCGACTTCACAGCTAAAACACGCAAACAGCATTCACCTGAATGCCTGAAACTGTTACCATGGCGACAAATTAGGTGCTCTGTGGCTGTACAACCATTCAAAGCTTATCAAAAAAAAATAAATACAGACTGATGTCCGTTAGCACTGCCGAGTCCAAATCTCTGTTTGGCTCAACTTTCCTCCACTTTCTTTTCTCAGACATTCCCAGAAACTCCCACCCTCAGCGCTAAAAAGCAACAATAATCAAAAATAAATAAAAATAAACTACAATGGAAAGTGTGAGTCAGTCGGCTTCTCCTGCAGCTCATAAATCATCATCGCAGCTCTGGCCTGCTCCAACAGTGAGCTGGCAGCCGGGCCGGCGAGAGGTGAGCGCGGGTCTCTCGGAGGGGAATTAATCCTCGGAGATTGGTGTTCGGAGGGACGGGGTTGGATTTAGCAGCAGAAAGTCACAGCTTGCGCCACATCAGCAACTACTCGCTTTTATTTCATCACAAACCCCATGGCTTATGAGGTACGGCCGTTAAAAGAGAAAATAAATAAATAAAAATACTCCAGCCTCTGCCTTTAAAGCGACTATTGATGCTGAGTGACTGCCTCATTTATTTACTCGTCATTAAATGCTGTAATTTCACACAAACTGACAAGTGCTTTTTCCCCCTCTGGTCAAGCTTAATGTTGGATATACAGCCCGTTGGTCTACATCGTAATTGTAAATGGCATTTGGCATAAAACGAGAGACGACAGCTAATTCAAAGAGGGAATGTTTTTGCTTGTAATTAACAATTTAAATGACAAAACGCGGACTGGAAAAAAAACAGCCATGTAAAGCTGAAGAAACCAAAAGCACTGAAGCAGGCCTAGAGCTGATAATGTTAAGGTAAACGCTGAGAGTAAGCCTGGATCTAGAATAAAACACCTGATTAGAAACGTTTTAGGCTTTTTTTGCCAGATTAATTACAGCCTCAACAACAACTTTTCATGAAAATCTTTATTTATCCTCACCGGCGTAAAAATCTGCAAAAATGTTTAAGCTGTGGAAGTAAGGCAGCAGTGCGGCATTTCATGACTTGTACATAAAATATTACTGTAATGTAATCTAATGTAAAGCATTATTTGAACGGTGCATGCATAAAGCCCGCAGTTCCTACAGTATTTGCCTGATAAACTCAATTAACCCAGTAAGACAAAGAGTTATATGCCATACCGCAACACATTTATTTAATAAGCACTTTATAATAATAAAGGTGAACAAAGTGCTGTATATATATACACACAACTGAAAATAACAGGCAAATTAAAATAGACGAATAAAACAAAGACCAGCTAAAATAGAAAAAGATGTTAAACAAGATAAATAAAAATACACAGAATGTTCTGTGTATTTGAGAAATTAGATTTTAATGAAAGGCAGGAATAATGAGAAAGAAGCTTGATTTAGTAAAATAAAAAGCGTCATAAGTATCACTACTAAAGGTCGTAGTTTTATTTACTACCTGAAAGCTGGAGAGCAGGAAATAAATTTAAGGGTTTATGGTAAAACTTCACATACTGAGGGCAAGATACATTAGAATATTATTTTATTATATATTTAAATGTCTATAAAGATTTACTTTTATATAATTAGTAGTAGTAGTAGTAGTAGTAGTAGTGTTATTATCATTATTGTTAACCAGAGATTGCTGAGTGGTACAGATTACACTGACAAGATACAAGTCAGTAGTTTAAAAAGCCTGCTACATATTTACACACCAAGTTATTTTACATTCTGTCATCTAAAACAAACTTCAATTGATTTTAGTGGATTAAACATCTTCATCCAGCTAAAGGGAGTGACCAATTACTAAAATTAAGGAAGTTTTCCACAAATAATTTGAGACCTGTTGCAGCCGTACGCGGCTCAGAGTTTATTTCCACTGTTTATTCTCATCCTCCAGCTACAAAAAAATGAAATAAAATTAATTTAAGACCTTCCCTCTAGATGCCAGAGGCTTGCAAGCCAGATTTCCAAAGAACAAATGTGATATTTGGGAGTGAGAGGGAGGATGTGAGCAGAACAACGGATACAAGCACAACTCTTTGGCCTCCACAGTGTTTTAACGCGGTGCGTCTGTCCCAGGCTCTCCTCTTTGGTCAGGAAGGTGCGGACGTTACGTTTTCCTTGGTCATGAGCTCAAGGAAGTATGTCAAAAGTTTGAAGCCGCAGCGGACCTTTCAACCAAAAGCGACAGGCATCAAAACGCCGGGTTCTGCAGCCAAACGCCCTCCTGGCTCAGAAAAGCACGCCGTTTATGTTGGAAGTCTAGCTTTTAAATCGGAGATGTACGGCAGTGTGACAGAGCAGAAAATAATCACTTCTGAACCCGAGATGACAACATGATGATGTTTCAGTAAGATGGTTTCCGATGCAGCAGTCCAAGCAAATAAACCTTGGCATCTCTTACGAGGAAAAGGGTTTTAGCTCCAACACCAATAAGACCAAAATGATCTGATTTTCTACGCCCCGCTCCGCCTGTGAGGTTACAGGGGAATTCAGGGGAACTTTCGGCTCCTGTGGATTTTTTTTTTTTTTTTTTGAAGTCTAAATAAAACCAACCTTGTGAGTTTTGTGTTGGTCAAGGACTATATTAAAAATAACTCCCTCTTGTCCTGTACGAGCCTTTCTATACTATTTCCCAAGATGGATATGTTGAAGAATGGATAGAAGAAACATTTGTGTATGACGTCATTTCTGGCTACAATAAAATGGGACAAACGGATGGTTACTAATAAACTATATAATAATTGTATATATGATGTTGTTCGTTCAACAGTGAAGTAGTCCGATTTCTTTTCTAGTGCATGATTGTAGATCCAGACCTATAAAAGCGTTTTGCACTTCTCTGGTATAAAAAGAGAGCGACCCAAGTCGACTGAAGATTATAAAAAAATAAAATAAAAAAAACTGTTGCCTGTTCTCAGCAGGAAGACCAGGTTCTAGGTCATTCTTTGGAAAGCATCTCTGTATTTAGCCAAGGTTATACCATTAATTAACACATTTGGAAGCAGAAAAGTGTCTTTTGAGTAAACGTCTCTGGGATATATGTGGTAAGACAAGGCAAGGCAAATTTATTTATATAGCACAATTCAGTACAGAGACAATGCTTTACATTTTACAAAGTGCTTTACATGATTAAAATATAGGAAAATTAAGGTAGGACTTACTGGGAAATTACCGTTAGAAGATCTTAATTTACCCTAAAAGCAAAGCGTCCGACTGCATCAACCACCTGAGCCGAGCCAAATTTGTTTCATCATTGAGTCGCAGCTCGGGGGGGCCGCTAGTGGCCCCTGCATGTTGGCTGGATGACCAGAGAGAAATAAATAAATTCTAGCACATTTGGATCACATTAAGCTGCATTGGATATTTGTGAACGACTCTAAAACTTGATCCTTAAGTTTTAGACGCGGATCTATTTAATAACCGCAGTAAATGCTTTGAAAGAGCCATTTGTTTCCAGTAAATTTAATTCCATCTATTGGGAAGTTTGCACCTCCGATGAAAACAGCGGTGAAACATCTGCTGACAGTTCGTTACTTAAAGCAGAGAACTGGCCGCCTTCCTCTTTGGACCGCTCCGTTCTCCCCCCGGCGCAGAGAGACCGACAGACGGAACCAGAGCAAAAAACTAAGGTTGGAAGGATTCCCACAGATGTGAGGTTGTTGGGTTATTATTATTTTTTTCTTCCTCCCCCTGTGTTTCATGAAACAGAAACTGGCCACCAAGCTTGAAATGAAGTCAGGCCGCTGGTTCAAATCCAAGACCAGAGAGATGAGCCGGCAGACAGACGACCAGAACAAACGTCTAAAAGCCATCAACACGTCTACGCTTACAGAGACGTCTCAATCCAGGAGGTTTCACCGCAAAAGGAAAAAGAACCGACAACCTTTTTTTTTTGCCTTCCTCCAGCTTCGCTCCTCATCCTTCACATTCCCCGAAGCACTAAGGCTGATTTCCCCCCCAATCTTTATTCATTCATTCAAGCAATGAATAAAAAAGAAACACGTTGGAAGTTAGATCTCACTAAACCCCCATCGCTGTTTGCCCATTACTCTTACAGTCGAGGCAAATCATTCAAATTTATTCAGACAGAAATATCTGCAAGCATTAGAAAAATACATGTAAGAGTTTTACTGGCGCTAAAAAAATAAAAATAAAACCCTTTACAGCTTTGTGGAGAAATAAGAAGGAGGAAAATTTACCAAAAGGTTACATGTGTGCATATTTTGCTTCCATGCTTAATGGCTGCCAAAAGTTGTTTTAAACTGTGTCGGCCTCGATTGAAAAGATGAAAACTACAGTCTAAAGGTGATGTTTGTCTAAAGTTAGCCCAGAGAGGCTGCCAGCACGTTATTACGACCAGAACGAGACGTGGGGGACCAGACCGAGGAGGACATGAAGGGAAACGGGTCAAAGTGGCAAAATGAAAATCAAGACACTAAATGCAGTTTAATCCCTGGAGTGGTGAGTCAAGTCGCCTGTCAGTAAATTCTCTGGTTTTATAACCAAGACTTACCACTAAACCCTGGTTTAAGAAAGAATGAGAAGATGTTTGCCATCTCTTTAGTCGAATTCAGAGCTGCATGATATTAAGCAGATAAAGCCACATTTGGTCCGTTCGGTTCCATCATGATGATGTTGTTCCTAAAGCTGCTGTCACACCGTTTCCTCATCCTGCCACCAAGGAGCAGAACCAGACTTCTTGGTGCTTCATGTTCGCTCTAAGCTACAAAACACTTCAACAGTGGGAAGGTTTTCACTGAGAAACCTGGGAAAAAAGTAGTTAGAGAGAAGGATAAAAGGAAGGGAGGAAGGAAGGATGACAAAAAGGAAGGAAGGAAGGAAGGAAGGAAGGAAGGAAGGAAGGATGACAAGACCAAACAGAGGGGGAGGGAGGGAAGAAAGGAAGGAAGGGGAAGAGAGGAAATGAAGGGAGGGAGGAAGGGTGGAAGAATGAAAGAAAGTGATGAAGGAAGAATGACAAGACGAAAGAGAGGAAAGGGAAGTAAGTAAGTAAGTAAGTAAGTAAGTAAGGAAGGAAGGAAGGAAGGAAGGAAGGAAGGAAGGAAGGAAGGGGAAGAGAGGAAAAGAATGAAGGAAGGATGAAAGGAAGCAATGAAAGGAAGCAATGAAGGAAGAATGACAAGACGAAAGAGAGGGGGTGGGAGGGAGGGAAGGAAGGAAGTAAGGAAGTAAGGAAGCAATGAAGGAAGAATGAAAGGAAGCAATGACAAGACAAAAGAGAGGGGAAGGAAGGAAGGAAGGAAGGAAGGAAGGAAGGAAGGAAGGAAGGAAGGAAGGAAGGAAGGAAGGAAGGAAGGAAGGAAGGAAGGAATTAAGCTGACCGTTTTCAAGCTGCTCCAGCAGCAGTTTGAAAAAGTTGCATCACTGAAAACGGGACTCAGTACCAAGATTGTAAAAACAAAACACTTTCTTCCAACTGTTGAGTTAAAATTAAAATAAACTAAAACCGAAACAACATGAAAATGGGGCAAGAGTAGAAATTATTACATTAGTTTTTCATTTATTTTACCTTTTTTCATAATAATCATACTAGGGAATGATGTGCCTGTTTTATTTGAACAAATATAAAAACAGACTAAGTAATGAAGAGAGATTATAATAAAAATATACATGTTGGTAGTTGTTAATAATAATGTGTAATTTACACATTTTGTATATTTTCAACCCATTATGACAAAACCATCATAAAACTGACAACATTTGAGATTTTCATAACCGTTGGATCACTAGAAATTCAGAAACAAACGGTAAAAGACGGATTTGGGCGACAATTTGTCTAAAACCATTTCTCTTTGATTTTATGCACAAAAGGTTTAAGGTTCATTTAATAGGTAAATAATAATAACTGGCTCAGTAAAAAGATTTTTTAATTTGTATTTTTTGCATTGTTGTCTGCAAGGAAACACATTTTAAAAGTACATCCAGAGTAGTGTGATCAAGGCACAAACTGAGTTTCAATTAAAAAGCGTCTTCCTTTGGAAATCTATCTGCAACCTTTGCAGGCTGTAACGCTAAAATCTGTGAATTAACTTGAAGGTTTGTCAGGTATAACCTACTTAGACAACTACACACAGAGAGCGCCTTCACAAAGTCTACCTCGCTTTCATTTTATTAGCTTTAGCAGCTTGCACGGATCAGCAAGCTGTATTTATAGAACATGGAGATGTGATTGAAAAACAGAGCAGTGTTTCTCTAAATTAATGCCATCACTGTGTGTGTGTGTGTGTGTTGGTTGGGGAGGGTGGTAGGGGTGAAAGGGTTGTTAGCTAGCACACTAATGAGCACCATACATCACTTTCTATCTGTGCTAGTCACACGTTGGGCTAAATTTAGTCATTTAGCTTCTATTACCTGTTTTTTTTTTTTTTTTTTTTATATATATGGGAGTAATCAACACTTAGTAGGCGGCATCGCTGCTGCACATGTTACGGTGCTTGTACCGCAGATTTGTGGATGCTTGGGATATTTTGTGGAATTAAGGAAGCACAACTGCACACAGTCGTTTGGACCAAAAAAGCTCCAGGCGGAAAATCGAAGTCCGCGCCTTGAGATTATGTCAAACTAAGACTTCAGCTTAGCACAGACCTGATGCCATGATTTGTTTCCACGCAACAGAAGAGCTGAGACTTATAGACGTCCTCTGGCTCTGACAAGTTTCTGTAACGCCTTTCAGCAACGGTTCATGTCATCAGTGACAGAACACAGTGCTGTGAAAAAGTATTCACACCTTTCCAGATTTCTTTCGACTTTGATCAAAAGTACAAAGACAAAGGCAAAGATGAAGTTTCCATTGATTTGTTGAAAATTGTAAAAAAGCTACCCAAACCAACATGTCAGGTGAGACATATATCAAATATATAACATGTTTTTAAATGACCAACATGGACCAAGGAGTAAACATTACCGTCTATAGCCACAAGAGGGTGCTCTCGGCTTGTGAAAACGATATGCTGCTCCTGTGCCACTTAAAAATTTCTTAAAACATTAACTTATAGGCAACAAAGACTGAACACAGTAGTGATGGGTCCGGCAACACCGATGCGTCGGCGCATGTGTCGGTCTCATAGAGCGAAACCCGTGTCGATGTGTGTATTGCTACGGAAAAGTCACGTGACCGATACAGGAACTGTTTCGGTCACGTGACCAATACAGCACCTGTTTCGAACTGACTGACGCGCCAAACTGTTTCTGTTCCCTCTAAGCTGCACGCGTGTGCATTCGCGCACAGCAGCGCGCACAGCAGAGCTATGCTGCGCAGTAAAGAAAATCCAAGCTGAACTGTAAACAAAATAACGGTTAATAATGGTTAATTTTTAACTATTTTGCAACTCTGGTGTGATGGTGTTGTACCACAGTCTCGCTCTGTGAGCGCCAGGTGCTGATCGGAGCGCACCACTGATGGATGGGTTCTGCTCTGCAACGCCTTTTTGGTTGGGCGGGTTGCGCTGTGCGTCTTTGTTCTGAGCGACTTTTCAGAAAAAAACGGCTGATCTACACTGAGTAGAAAGTTGCTACTCTGAGTAGTTTTTCCTCCCTTTGTCATACTCAGCATGTCCGATTTCAGAACAGATGATATCAGTCAGGTAACTAAACACAGCGCCCGATCAACCATTTGTAAAAAAAAATAAAAAAGCCAGTCCACAAGCATCCTCCTTCACATTTATTGACTGTATCTAAAAAAAATCTAATATATGTTTAATTCAAATGAAAATATAAAATAATACAATGCAACATACAATGATTTAAATTGTATTGCGTATACTTGGTCATCAAATCAGTGTCAGTTAACTCTGTCAACCAGGTTGCCTGTAGTGATTTTTAAGGTCCAGCAGGTGTCAGTATTCAGTGACACAGTATCGGCACAGTATCGGCACAGAGTTGCAATGTGTCGAAACGTTTCATGACGCCTCATCGACCCATCACTAGAACACAGTGTTTCCTTGTTTCAGTATCCATTCAAGCAGCAGAAGCTTTGCCTGGTGCAACTCAAAGAGAGTCTCAGACCGCGACAGAACCCCATCGCTGTGCTATCCGTAAAGCTGACGTAAAGCTAGCGTTAGCTTATGTTGTTCTGTTAGAACTTCGTAAACGTTACTGACCGTTACTGACTATTTGTTGCTCTCAAACATCCGTGTCATACTTTTAGGTTAGCACGGAACACCGTCACGGTCTAATTTCAGCGTCATTTTGACAACTTTCAGCAAAACGGCCCGCTATGCTGAAATGTGCTGGTAAGAACCTTGCCGGTTGGAGCAAATTTATCTCATTCAACCTCCCAGTTATGTTGCATCAGCCGGTTGTGGATGCAGTTGTGTAACTGAATAAGTTGCCTTACCAGATTAATCAGTTTTTAACCTTGGATTTTGTGAAATAAATTTATAAATAAATGCAACGTATATTACGGAGCGACTTATAGTCCAAAAAAAAAATACAGCACTCCCTTCCACCAGATCATGAAATTACTATGATTAAACGGCCAAGTTCAATTTCAATAGCCACACGCAGGTTTTAATATTGCATGACCTGTAGGGTTATGAATCAATCAAACCAAACGTGTTCAACAACATGAAGTAAACTGAAATATTTTTAGACTTACTTTGGACTTATCGGTTCAAAGAATATTGGTTCAGAAGTTTTGCGGTTCATTCAGCAGCAACTTTAGAAAACCAAGACTTCTGGCCATCTTTCTCACAATAAAAATAACATACTTCAATAGTTTTTGAAAATGCCTAATGTCATATATCGCTTACCAAAAGGTGCTTTTAATTGATTTTGGTGCTTCTAAGGCCTTTTCTGCTGCCTTGCCCAAGAAGCATTGTGTAAACCCACAGCTCTAGGCTTGAGACAAACTGATAAACTTCCACTTCTGAGTACTTAGATATGTAGATATTTACAATCTTCTCAAAAAAATATTAAATAAGCCTTTACTGCATGTATAAGCCGTCAGAAATAAAATGTATAATGCAACTTTTGCAGGTATAATGAATAAGGAGAGGCAGAGAAAAGACCAAATGGATTAATTTTTTGGAGCAAGGCCAAAACAAGAGGACAAAAATAGCGAATAGCTAACAAACAAAATGGGACAAGGAGGGGAATTGGTTAGATGGAGAGTGAAAGGGAGTGAATAGGGTGAAGGAGGCTTTCCTAACTCTCAGTAAGAGCCTGGAGGGGAACCAAGATCTCAGGATGAGACCAACTGTGCCGTAAACCGAGCGATTTCTTCACGGATTCTGGCTCGGACACCTCAAACATGGAGAACTGGACAGCTTCTCTTCTCTCCTTGCCGGGAATCATTCTTCTGTCACTCTCCTGGCCCAGAAAAGGCAGCGCTGGGGTGAGTGGGACTGCGTCTCGAGAGCAGATCCATGCGTCAGTGCGAGTGTAGCAACACAGCTGGCATGGCTCACCCTGGCCCGAGTGATGGGGGCAGTTTCTGTTGCACAACAAGACAGCCATCGGGCCAGGGTGCAATGCTCTTTTTATAGCGATAAATCAGCCGAACTAAAGACTGTGGGAAAATCTAGCAGAAGGGAGGTAGCAGAGCCTGGAAGTAAGGTAAAACTATACCGTTTGGCCAACATTATCTGGTAGTCATCAGTTAACAAAAGCCCAAATAACAGGATTTGCAACTCAGTGTTTATTTTTAATAAGCATTTAAAGTTTTAGGAATTTTGGAGAGGGATGTTTAAAGCTTAATAGCTTGTTAGATTTACCTTTCATGGCAGTGTGGGAAAATTGTCCTTGATAATGGTGTAGCTTAGCTAAAGCTGCATATTTTAGGTTGAAGATTTGACTGGTTTACAAGGACTGTCATAAAAAACAACAACAAACATATTTTATGGTTTGTGAATGAATGGCCAAAAAAAAAAAAACTTTGTGGACAACACATTGATATTAGCCGCATTAGCACAAACCAGTGATTGAAACAAAATACTATCAGGTGTGTCTTTGGTATTGTAAAATAGTTTAAATCCCTTTAAATGTAATGAAAGTTAAAACATCCTAAAGTAATTGCACCAAAAAGGTAGCTACTTGGTTACGAAGTTCAGAGCTGGTGTTCCCCAGGGTTGTGTGTTTAGTCCTTTGCCAAAACCAAAACAAACAGTAAAACCAAACGTGCAAATTTCACAACTGAATTAGATCTTGTAGGAAATATTGAATATGTTAAAAAAAGGGTGTTCAAACATTGACTATTCATTAATTGGCAATTCAGTATTTGAAAACAAAAATTTCACAGAAGACATCCGAGGAGAGAGGACAGGGTAGAAAGTCGATCTGAGTTATATCAAATTATTCATATTTCCCCCCCAAAAAAAGACGCTTACAAGCAAAACAAAGTTAAAGTGACATTTGCTTTATAATTTGAGATTTTTATAATTCGAGAAGTTTTTTAAGTTTGATTTTTTTGCAGTACTAAATACTCAAATGTTTATATTTTGTGAGACCAAAATTTCATGACACATAAAAGAAACGGAATCCAATGACCTGATAATTTGTTTGCCTGTAGCCTAATTGGTGTTTTGTTATTAATTTATGAGACGGCAGCAGCATATGTGAATTCTTAACGAGACTATGAGGCCATTTGAAAGAACCGTGAGAGCCTAGGTGTGCGGGTGTGTGCAAGGGGAGGATGAAATTTCACATTTCGAAAAACACACACATCCCCATATCTCATACAGAGTGCTGACGCAGACTGTGGAAAAAAAAGGGCAGCTGGGGTTCCACTTCTCAAAGTCACTAAAGAGGACTGAATCAGTCCCAGCAGCTGCTACACTGTCCCTACAGATGTTTCTTTTAGAAGTATCCACTTAAACCACCCTGATTCAGGTCACAAGTTGCACTGTGGCTGACAAAAAAACAAAAACACCACAGAGGGTTATTAAATGGGCAAAGAAGATGATAAACCCACAGCTACCCTCTCTAACAGACAGACACAGAGCCTAAAGCCTGCAGAAAGCTGCGAACATAACCGCATGTTTACTCTGCTGCCTTCTGGGAGACACTTGGGTCTATTTGGAGCTGAAACTCTCAACTCCTGCACAGTTTCACCCAGGTGGCATAAAAGAAGCCAACCCTCCATGGAGAATGCAACATCACAGCTAAGTGCAATGATTTTATCCTGTGGGTATTATGAAATATGCTGACTCTCCACTATCTATTTATTATGCTTCTAGCAGATTATTGTACGAGTTACATAGTCTGAAAATGCACTTGTATGCATTTTTTGTTGTCTTTGCCTCGTGGACGTTTCATTTTTTTTGGGGCTACTAAGAACAATTGCACTGAAATTTCACTGCATAGCGATGCAATAACAAAGAGATTTGATTGTTATTTACATTTAATTGTTAAATCTAGGTGCACATAATTTTGGTTCTACATGCAAATAACGAGTAGTCACCAAGTAAGACTTTGAAGACAAATCAATCTTAGTATCTTTCGTTAAAAGCCAGATCCGTGCATACCGGTTAAGATCTGTTATGGTTGCGTTATAATATTAAATACACAAAGTTAACCCAATTTGAGCTTACTGCTATGCATATTTAAAGATTTGCACCACAGGATGGTTTATCCAAGCCTGTCATAAATTAAATGCCAATTTTACACTGATACACAGTGTAAAACCTCCATAATCACATTTTCTGGAGTTCTCAGTTATTTTTTAGCCCATTATCAAAGTATGATTTTAATTGGCAAATTAATTCAGAGATGTATGCAAGGACCAGGCTGTATGTACGGATGGATGAATGGACAACTTTAGGACAACGGGTTAGGGTATAAAGTTTGGAAAGATTAATATTTTTCCGTTTTTTATCCAGACCTTGGAACCACTTTCCCAGGTTGTGAAGTAGTCGTATCTCCAGCCACTGGCATTTAAAAGGTTGAACCTGAGCGGATTCAAACTAAAAACGTCTGAACAAAAAGTTTGGGTCAACATTTAATCTGTCTGATGACTTTTGTGAGGGAGTGCTGGATGGAAATCTTCCGGTTTCTGACATGGTGAGGGAAATATCTGGCAGATTTCTGCTTCTTTCCCCCAACGATCCATGATCTTCCTGCAGCTTTACCTTGAACCTATATCAACAGTCCCTCGGGAGAAGCATTTCTGACACTCGGCAGTGGTTAAACATGCCGATAGTCGGAAATCCTCTGCTCATTCTGGCATCGAGTTGCAGCTGCACGCGTCCTGCAATCAAAAGCAACAACAATAATCGCCCATAATAGCTTTTACAGGCTGCCACACGATACAGTCTGTAAGTACGCCGTGATCAATTTCCAAAACCGCACCGCTGCGATTGCCCCTCTGAAGGCTGCCTTAAAGAAAAGTTACAGAGCAACTATTAGGGCCAAGCACCATAAATCCGGCGTGGATTTGTAAAAAGAGCGGCACCAGTGGGAACATAAGCGCTAATACCAGACATGTTAACTGCTGCAGAATCTGCAGAACCCCTCTGCGCCGCACAGGATACACGGAAAAACATTCACAGTGGCTCTCTGCAAATCATCCCAGTTTATAAGCATTCATGTCTGGCCAAGGGTTTTTAAATCTCGCCATCTGAGAACGACCCGCATTCGCCGTCTTTTTCCAGCAGAGGCTCTGCTGTAATTAAGGGCCAAGGGAGCACCTCAGGAATGACAGCCACTTAATGAGAAATTAGAGTTCTGCTTATGCTTTCAGAAAAAAAAAAAAAAAAAAACGGAGTCCGTTTTGAAAGTAATTACAGTCCATCTCAAATGGTTTGACTGTGCAAGCTCCTTATGTTGGATTAGGAAATATCACGACCCAAAGAGCAGACGACGGACCCAGCTGGGATTTGAACCCGGCTTGAGAGAACGACATGCAGAACACAAACACGTAAAGTAAGGATAAATGATTGCGGTCGCATATTTATGTTATTCTGGCAATTTATCCAAATTAGCAGAATAAATCATTGGCTTCCTGTCAAGGGTGTTTCCAATTACTCCCGTCGGTCCAAAGGGAAACAAAAAGCCGGACTTATTTAAGGTTCTGTGAGGTCGCCTAAATAAACCAATAACTGTCAAGTTAATAGTCAGCCTGGATTCAATTCTACAGCGCGCTGTCCTAAAAGGCGTTCAGGACATAGGAAACACAAACGATGCTCCAGCTGCATCCTTCAGCGGGTTAGTAACCAGGATCACAACGAGGAGGCCAGTGTTACTGAACATTTACGCAACACTGAATAACATGTGGAGATGCGTTTTTTGTTTTTTTTGCATAATCAGCTTTTTCCATGCACTGCAAAAAAAAAAGAACCTAAAGTAAGTAAAATCTTCTTGAAATTAGTGTATTTGTCCTTGATTTGAGCAGGTAAATTATTTTATCTACCAATGGAATGAGTATTTTTACCCATAAAATAAGATAATTAGATATAGTGCACTTGAAATAAGATGATGGAGATGAGTTGTTCTCAGTGTGCGAAATACCTGTCAATATTTGGGGGGGTCCCCATCTCCCGATTGTTGCGCAATACCGATCAAAATTTTCTCAATATGCAGTCAGTCAGCTTATAAAGTTAGTTTTAATTTCAATTCTTCACATTCACCAGACATACAAGGACTTGAGAGGACATTTATCATTCAGTATATAGGCACAACAGATAAGATCAGTTCCTAATAATAAAATTGAAACATTTTTAGTATTAATTGTTGTCAACGTTAAGTCTTTCTTCTGTTTGGCGCGATCATGGCTAATTTGCATACGCGAACAGGATTGGCTGCCTCCACTTGGCAAAAAACAGAACATATTTCCCCCTGGGATCATTAAAGTATGTCTGATTTTGATATTTGTGAATAAATGTTTTGAATTTTAAATACTGGAAATGTTGAGGTTATAAAAATTTTTAGTGACCATTAGTAACAAAAAAATATTTAATTTTTAATTTTTTTGACACAATTTAAGACCACCTTTAAATTTTCCTTTTGAGGCTTTCAGGGGGTCTCATAGGTTAATCAGGGGGTCGAGCCCCCCCCCCCCCGGACCCCCCCCGTATTTCGCACTGTGGTTGTTCCTATTTTAAGAACAAATATCTCATTCCATTGGCAGATAAGATTGTTTACCTGCTCAAATAATGGACAAATTCACTCATTTCAAACATTTTTTTCCCTTTGTTCCCTTTTTGCAGTGTGCTAATCCAGAACTGGGAAAAAAACAGCACTGCAAAAAAGGGAACTCAAAGTAGGTAAAATCCTCTTGAAATTAGCGTATTTTTCATTGATTTGAGCTGGTATATCAAACTATTTGCCAATGGAATAAGATTTTTGCACTTAAAATAGGAACAATTCATCTCCATCACCTTATTCCAAGTGCAGGATATCTAATTGTCTTATTTTAGGGGTAGAAATTCTCATTCCATTGGCAAATTGTCTTATTTAGCTGCTGAAATCAAGGAAAAATATACTAATTTTAAAAACATTTCACTTACTTTTAGTTCCCTTTTTGCAGTGAGGTCTTTCGAGACCAGGTAGGAAACCCTGGAGTATGGAGCCCATCTCTCGTTCTGAACGTAAAAAGCTCAGACCGAGAAAACCTGAACGGGAATATTCTATAACTCTTTAAAACACGGCTTCAGTTGCATGCAACGTTCACCCAATGTCATGTAATAAAACAGAACAAAGGTCCATTTCTAAAACCTCCACCCCCCTGAGGAACACCTTAAATTGAGTAAATCATGAACACCGTGCCGTCTCAATCTTTATGGCATTCCTGCATCGACCCGGCGGCCTTTCAGGCCATTGTTGGCATTAAGTGGACCACTCACTGACTTTCTTCCTACTCTAAACGTTGCCCTTGCAGATTAAGAGTGGTTCCTCTGGGTCAGAGGTAAGACAGAGTGGATTTAAGGTGTGATAATATTAGCCTTCGTAGTTTAGGCTTTAATCCAAGCCAAGGTGGGGGTGTGTGTGAAGCTTTGGCACGTCTCTCTCTCTCTCTCAGTGGTGAACACGGCAGCACAGAAGTTAGCGCCTACCTTAGAAGAACCCAAAGTTCCCTCATCTCTTTTCACACAGACACACAGAGCTCATATCAAATCCCCCCCTACCAACCCCACCTCCATCCCCAGGAGAGGAGCCCCGGCTCTGAAATCTAATTAAAACACTCCGAGAGCGCAGCTCAAATGAAACTGTCACTTCAAAGTCACAGCTGGGACACAATGACACGAATCAATAAGACCGAGAGCTTCGGCTCATCCCTCCGCACCCTGGAGATTTCCAAGCCAACCTAGGCTGGGATTAGAGCAGTCACACTGCACTCTGACGGGAGGTGGGGGGACCAAAGGGTGAGGCGGAGGGACACCTGAAGCCGTGTCTTTGTTCACATACGCGTCTCTGCGCAGCTCCCGCTCTGGTTTGCAGCTTCGCACTGAAACGACTGCAAGAGTTCAGCGAATTACTTCAACCAGTTGTATCCTTTCCAGTCTTTTAAACGTCAGTGAAACGAGCAGAAACACAAAGACGAACCGTATCAGGCAGGATCCAGTTCTCCGTCCAACTTTTTTCTATCCACAAACGCATAACAGCCTGGTGGCTAAAGTGCATCAGCACTTGTTGAGTGAGCAAAAGGCCCAAGGAGGACTTTTCTGTATCATCTGAAAGGCTTTGATTTTATAAATAAAGTTAGAAAGATCTACAAGCGTGCCAATGATAACCTGACCCTAGCCAGATGAATTGCGCTCCACTTAGCTCCACTCATCCATCTGGAACTGATCCATAGGAATGCCGTTTCAGAAGGCTGGGCCTTATCAAAAATCCTCGCATATGATTGGATAAGCCACTTGTCTGTCATCTTTATAGATGTGCTATTTCAACCACTCACACCGAAGCTAACCCGTGACGCTGATGAGAGCGACGCAGGAAAAAAACAAAACTTGCCAAATCCGGTCGGGAGAAGGGCGAAAACATTGTTTCCACCAACAAAAACCTTCAGAGGCGTTCTCTGATGTTCTTTTAATGAAACAATATTAGGTAGATTGGACAACACGGAAGAAATAGCAGCATCAATGTTAACGCTTGCTTCCTCGACGAGCCGCCATTGCTATCAAAACAGTCTCACGTCACGGTTGCGTCTCCACTACGTCACGTCTATGAAACTCCAGCCCTGCGTCCTGATTGGCTGGACAATAAAATTGGTTGGAGAAATCACTCTCTATGGAAGATGTCCCAGATAGATGTGAGTGAAGCTAGGCGGAGCGACATCAATCTGGCTAGAGTCAGGTTATGCCAATGGGGTTGAAATTTGAAACAAACTGGTTCTTGTGTTTCTCTGCAGGACCAGATAAGAACCCAAACAGCCTTCGTGGATAAACCCACTAACAGGAAATTAGAGGGGCTGAACACAAATACCTGCCACACTTTTCAGATTTGTATTCGGAAAACATTTTGAAGACGATCAACATATTCCCTTCACTTCTCAGAGACTCCCTACTTTCTGCTGCTCTATCAGATAAAATCCCAGTAAAAAAAAAAAACAAAAAAAAAAACACACCCTGACGTTTGTGGTTGTGACAAAATGTGGAAAAGTTCAAACAGTATTTACTTCTTTTGCAACAAATCAGCTGTAGTTTTTGTTTCATCTGGGCCTTAACGAATTGTGTTCCTTTAAAGCCGTTTACTGAAGCCGTTCTTTTTCCCCCGGACCTCTGTTTCACCTCACCTGCATCTCCAGCAACTTTCCAGCCCAATAAATCCTCTGCCATTCTGCATTTTACCGCTGCTTCCAGGATTTAGTGTACTATAAACTCCTGCCCGAGCTGAGAAGGTGAAAATCCTTGGTGGCTTAAATTTTTTTTTTTTTTCCTCCATCTTTCATCCTAATACCTCGCTGAGGTAGTTCTTAGGGCTTAATGGGCCCCGAAGTTCTTTTTCTCACCAATTCAACAAGCACCAGAAACAACGTCTAGGCCGGGAGAAATGTGAAAAAAAGCAACACAACGATGTAGCAGAGTGGCAGGGAGAAATGTGGTATGTGAAGTTTAAAACATGGACGTAAAAATTAAAGATACAGAAAAAAATAAACAAATGTTAACAAATTACGTTTTTATGGCTAATTCTGACCTTTTTGTTTTTTAATACTATGACTATCAGTTTTACGGTTTTTGCAGATTCTGATCCTTGTCAGGGAGCAACGCTTATCAATGTATTGATAAGTATAGTAATAAGATAATTTACTGCTACTATTAACGTCGCAATCCACTGAGAACACCTGTAGACGGACGTTTCGATCTGAGGTTGAGACTCAGAGAGGCTGAAGTAGAAGTTTGTCATGATACTAAAGTGACAAACTTGACACCAGACACCAGAAAACACAACTTGCAATACACAACTTTCTTGTTTTTTTGTTAAAAAAAAAAGGCACAGAGTTAGTAGCAATATTGTGATGGAATATGTTTTTCCTCAACATCACTATTGCCATGTTTACATGGACAAAAGTAATCGGAATAAAGGGCCGATCGGAATACAAAAAGCGTCGCGTAAACAAGGCAATCGGAATATTGTGATCGGATGGGAACGAAATAGTTTCCTGAAGGAGAAGAGTGGTTTGTGCCGATTGATAATCCGATCGGTGTGCATGGAAACGCTCGTCAGAATTTAGTTATTCTGGATGTGGCAAACTGAACCGGACGTAAACATTACGTATTTCCGCTTTGTTGAGTGGCAGAAATACGTCAGGTAGTGAAACTGTCGTGGCTCCCGATACAACCTTTGTGTTCTGAAAAAATAAGAGAGCTCAAAATTATTATTTATTCAGTAACGACTCAACGGTCCAATCTCTCCCGATTAGCTTTCAAGTCTCTTATATCTACTTGACAATCAACCTTTGGTACTTTCTGGCATCCTAATTGCGGCGCAGATAAATCTTATATTTGATGTCGAAGCCTAAATCTGCCATATTTATAGCATCAAGCTGTGAACGGAGGAAATGCGGTGTAGTATAACGTTCTTATTCAACCGTTCATGTGCATTGGACGAACGCACATCATCCAGCAGGTCTAATACTTTCCTGACGTAGACGTGGAGTTTGTCCCCCACCTTATTCAGAGAGTCAGTCTGTTAGATGCCTTGCACAGTTTGTAGAGTAACTTTAGTTAGTTTGTCTTCACCGTCAGGTCGTCAGCCATCTTTGTTCAGGTGAGCCGGAAGGGAGGGGCCAAGTGCTCCAGCTTGGGAGCGGGGAACAAAGTGTCTGTTTCTACACAATTTCTGGCAGCAAAAAATGTTTTCATTCATGGTCAGATGAAAAATAATAATAATAACTGAACTTTATTGATCTCGGAATGGAGAAATTCACTTCTGCATCTTAACCCATCCCCTTGGGGAGCAGTGGGCTGCCACTGTACGGCGCCTGGGGAGCAATCTGGGGTTAAGGGTCTTGCTCAGGGACCCAGAATGGCAGCTTGTGGGAGTTGAACTCAGAACCTCTGGTATAGAAGCTCTGTGCTCCAACCACTAGGCCACCACTCCCACTTGATTAAAGTTGATTACCTCGGCTGAATGCAAATGCATGCCACACTTTTAAGATGCTCCCTTGTAGAAAAACAAACATTTCCTTTCGCTTAACAACTATTTCTCTGCCCCCCCCCCCCCCCCCCAAAAACAAAATCATTAAAGTTTGTGGCTGTAACTAATACAAAGGTTTTGAATACTTTTGCAGCAGTAATTACTGTTAATAATGCAAAACTGTCCTGGGATGCTTTCAGAACCGCCAACGTGAACTGAAGCGCTCGAACGTGTTTGAATGTTTTTTTTTAAGCCGACAGGACAAGAACTTGAACCTCAGAGGCGTTTGGCAGCTCAATTCCCACCGCCCAGCCCCCCCCTTCAAAACGAAACACTTCACTGAGCCGGAGCCCGGAGACGCTTGGTACAACACCAGCTTGTATTAGCGAATCCATTTCATTTGGTGCCGAACGATCCGAGCCTCCCTGCAGGCCTCAAACTCAATTATGCAGAACACAAAGTTAAACTGCCAAACAACAAATGTGTTGTTTCGCTCACACGCAACAGCCACAGCATCACCCCCCCCCACCCACCCACCCACCCAGTTTCTGTTGGAACAACGAGACCAAAATGTCTTTTTTAGATCGTCGCCGGGCATCTGCTTTTATTCTGTAATGTTCCAGCGCGCAAAACAGCCGATCCAGGACCTGAACCAGATCCAGATTAGTTGTGGGGCTTTGGTTTCTCTGCTTAATTTTTTTATTTTCTACATTTTATACTACTGCCGTCAGTAGATGGGTGCCGGAGCTCACTGGAAGAGAGAAAATAAAACATTTTTAATCCGGCAGAGGCAGGGGGGGGGGGGGAGAAAATGACAACGATACCTTCCACAATGCACATTGTTAGAGGCGAAGCAGAGAGGGAAGAGCAAGCAAACAGGCTTATTTGCTATGTGAACAAAGGGATGCTTGTGACAGCTCTGCTGCGACACATTGCTGTTGCATTAGGGATGGAGAAAGGATTAGAAAGGAAACGCGTGACCCCGCGTTGTACGGCTGTGATCTTCGTCAAAAAGACGCTTCATGCTTGGCAGAGAAATGTCTGCGGAGAGGAAAAAAATAAAATAATGGGAGCTACGACAGGCGACGCGTCCTCCCCACAATGTTTATGCTCTACTCCCGCAAAGGAAACGCTGTTAACAAAAAGGTGTCGTCTCACAAGTTCCCCAGATGAATCACACGTTTTTTCCTGCATTCTCCATGCGGAGAGGACGGCGTCTTTTGTTCTGCAACGCTGGTATGGTTTGAGTTCAGACGCGAGCCTGAAAAAGGAGGCGCTGTTTTAATTAGAGTAGTTCGAGGTGCAAAACCGAGGTTTGTTTTACTCAGGGAAACATCCCAAGAGATGGATTCTGAGGATACAGCAAAAATAAAAGTTGGCACACCTTCACAATGGGGTTTCTTTTTAAATATGCGTTAAAACAGCGTAAAGCATGTGAGATACGTATACCCTATATTAGTGCTGGGCGATATGGATTAAAAAATAAATCTCAGATTTTATCATACCAAATCCGATTAATCGATTTTTTTCCTCCTTTTTGTTTCATAAAAAGAAATTAAAGAAATTATTTTAAAACCTTGCTTTTATGTCAACTATCTTGTCAGGGAGTTGACCTGGATTCAAAGTGCAACTAAAAACAAGCTGTGAAACATGCTTGTAAAACAAGATGGCAGCCGTGCCATTATAAACAATGAAAATATAACAAAACATTTGCTGCTAGTGGTATTACACATTGAGCTAAGAACAGGCTTCACTGCACTTGTGAACATCAAACTAAGTTAAAAAAAAAAAAAAGTAAATACGTAAATGAAGTACCTCGTATTATGGTAAAAAAAAGTTTCTACTTAACAATATTTTGACAATACATTTGCCTAAACATATATTCAGCATCACATGCTGTTCTCTTCATGGAAACCCAATGAGTGTATTGGCAAAATAAAATCCAGATTTTCCAAAAATGAAATCTTAAAGAATTGTAAATTCCAATTGATCGATTAAATCGATTTATCGCCCAGCCCTACCCTATATTATGTACTGTGCATATTTGCGCTCTTACTAACCCTAATCAGAGTTTAAAATGAATTTATAGATCATGAAACGTTAAAATGTACTTTGTTTTGAATCAGATACCACAGCAAACAATGACGATACCTGATCCATAAAGGCTATGAGGGAAAATTGCTAAACACACATTTTTTTATCCTTTTTTTTTGGCCACCAAGACTGGAGTCACGGAATTGGCCGTATTTCGTACCCCAACAATTAAAAAAAACCTCACAGGAGGACAAATTTGTATTGTTGATGTTTCAATTTTCATGTCAGATTCCTCAATAAAACAAAAAAAAGCCTCACAGGTCCTTTGCTCACATTGCGCAAGGAGTCGTTTTTGAACATAATTACAACGTGTTGCGTGTTCTTACTGTGGAAAGCCTGGCCGGGTGTTTTCGAGGAGGATCTTGGCAGAGCGATCCAAACTGAGCCAGAGCGGCTTTGACAAATGACGCTCCCTGGAAGCAACAGGCGAGCTACGCTGGTTTGGAAATCACTCCGTCTCTCTGCAGCGACGCTAAATTACCATGCGCTTGTTGGCAAAGTCTAGCTGCAGATGATGCTGACAAGTGTTGACTCTAGTAATCTACTATTGCATACACTTAAATGGATTTACTTAAAAACATCCAACAAACAAACAAAAACGACCCTGAAAAAAAAAAAAACAGGGACTGTAAACATGATTCCTTCCTCTTCTTGTTTGGATGAGTTGTCAACAAACCCATGAACCACAGGAAGGAAACTATGAGCTGGAATCATTATTTAAAGCACTTAAAATGCTAAATATGTTTAACATAGCAATAGGTTTGATTCCTCCCAATTTTCACCTCAATCCTCACATCAATGCAGGTGATCATCTCCCCTGTAAGCCAGACCATTGATGACCCTAACGACTCCCCATTGCAAGGCGGTGGAACAGTTTTGGTTTAATTTGCATGTTATCTAAGCCATAACAAGGCCTTTTTGGGCAGTAATATAAAGCTTGATACTCCACACTACTCCAAACTTTTGAATTGAGAAAGCTTTCTGTATGGGAAGTGAAACATCTTCAAGATTCGGAAAATAGTCCACCCATTCCCAAACATTTCCCGTCATATCCTCTCCATCTCCTCCCATCAACTAAGCTCCAGCTCCACATCTGCGAGCCTTTTTCCCTAATTCCCTCATAAAGCTCCAGAAATAAGTTCCCATGACTGGGATAACGCTCATCAAAAACTCTCACGTTACCAACACTGCGCAACAATTACATCATTTTCATGGTGCCACAGAAAGAGTTTTCTCTTTCTCTAAATTAGCCTCGATCAACAAAAGGTTCACCCTGGTCCCACTGGGAGGAAAGCGTCACGGGAAAACATCGGCCCAGAACCCGGGTGGCATGAAAGGGTTTATCGCGTAGGAATATATGAACAGGAAAAAAAGCTGAAAGAGATCTCAGCGGCTTGGTTGGTACATGACTGCCTAACTGCTCCGACATTAATTCAACTAAGAGGACAACAAGTGCTGCTTGGGCTCCTCCAGGCAATTAATCTTGCGTGAGGGGAGCGAAGAGAGATTTCAGAGTGGACTAAATAAGTCTGTATAATTTTTTTCTCACCCAATTATGGTGACATGGTGAGAGAGAGGAGGGGGGGGGGTGCAAACATGGGGATGGAAGGGAAAGTTGGACAGAGAAAGAGGGCGGAGGTTGGAAGGAGGAAGACAAATATACAGGAGAAATAGATTTTAACTTCCATGTAATATTGGGTGTTAGTTGCCTGGACATCTGAAGCCCTTTTAAAGCCTTTCATTAAACTCTGTTCTCCACTCTGGGGTATTCACACTCACCTATGAATCATCCGGGCTTTAAAGCAAACCTGTAACTCAAATAATTAACTGGATATTTTAAGCAGTTTGCTTATGCACTACAAAATGTGTTCTGCTTTAAATTAAAGGGATGCCTGGTCTGGTGCTCCTGTGTTTATCTGTCTCTTACCTACACTCAGCCATCTGCAGAGCAATTGCTGCTTTTATCAGTGTACTCTCTCTCTTTTCGTTTTCTTTCCCACAGAAAGTACTCCTGGTTTATTGCCCCTGTGTTTAGGTGTCTTTTTCCTTGACAGAAATTGTTGGATCTATTGCAGACTTTGACTACGTGTACTTTTTCCTTCTCATGGAAGGTACACCTGGCTCAGCACTTGTGTGCTCAACTGTGTCTCTCTCCCAGACAGAGCCAAGGACATAGCAAATTTAGCCGTTAACTGAACTTTGTTTGTCCTTACTCATGAAAAGTACTCCTGGTCCAGTGATTGAGCTCAGCTGTCTCTTTCTTTGACATAGACACCGACAGCGGCATTTCTGCCACCATCTATGTGTACTCCCTAGTAGGGCTGGACGACAGTTCATTAACAATATATATCGATCGATAAACGTGTGGCGCGATAGGAAAAAAAAAGGGTGGATAAAACTTCGATAGACATTTTTCCTTCCTTCCGGCCTATCATATTAGTTGATGCTACAGTCACTACTTCCTCTCGACCAATCGTGATCGCGGACCCAGACACGCCGTCACAAAGCACCGCCCTCTCAAACCACAACATAGAGCACGTGAATATGTCGCAGCAAGGAGCGGCGGAGGAAACGGTCCCAAAACGGGGTTTTACTAGTTCGCCAGCCTGACAGAAATAAACCAATGATTTGTAAAATTTTCAAGGAACCGATAAAAACGAAGTCTGGTAACGCAACCAACTTGTTTCACCCGCAGCAGCGCGAGCTGTATCAGCCCTGTGCGACTCCACGGATATGCTGCTGTTGTCTGCAGCTGAAAAACCTGGCTTCAAACAATTACTTGCCACTCTTGATCCGCAATATAAAGTTCCAGTACGCAAGTTTTTCTCCAACAGCGCTCCCTAAATTGTGGAACTAGTGCCGGAAATCAGTGCAAAATGAGCTGCAATCTGCGTCCTTACACGCCTCAACCTCGGACCTCAGCCCTGCGTCATTCCCACGTAAATAGGCTATTTTATTTATTTATTTGGTATATTTATTTTGGTCATTTTACTGGTCACTTTAGTTTATTCTTTGTCAGTATTTAATAACATAACTCAGGTCTCTTGAGTTATTTTTCTTAAACAAATTCTGTTACGGTTAAAAGAGTTGGTTAAATAAAGATTTAATTGGAATTCTGTGTTTGTGTTCTTTAATAAAATTAAATCATTTAGTAATATCATAAAATATAAATATTTTCAATTATCGATATCGATCAATATGCATTTTTTTTTAATCGATAAACTTTTTTTCTATATCGTCCAGCCCTACTTCCTAGGCTTTTCTTTATTATAGAAAGTACTCTTGCTTTCAATAGAAAGGTCCCCCAGCTGAGGGCTTCTGTCCTCAGTTGTCCCTTTCCAAGACGGCGAAGTTGTTAGAGCCATTAATTATGTGGAGTCTGTTTTTTTTTTTTACTTGTTTTGACTTGTTTCTCAAAGAAAGCACGCCTAGCCAAGTGCCTCTGTGTTTAGCTCTGAATCTTTTCTGAACAAATCCACTGAAAGGGTTGAAATTCTGTCTATAACTAAATTTTCAGTTCTATAGAAAGTTCTCCAAGCTCGTCCTGTTGAGAAGGTCCACAGTGACCAGATACTTGCTTAGGATGAGGGATTGCTGCAAAATCAATGTCTCAATGCATTAAGTGTATATCTGGGTCAGAACATGACTAAGAAAATGAATCGTCATAAACCGGATGGATTTCAATCTGAACCAAACAGGATTTCTTTGCCATTAGGCATCATTGTCGTGCAAAGTGCCTCCAGATAACATTTATTAACATTTATTGTGCTTTATAAAAATAGAAAGACACAAAGTAAACCCCCGACGCAGTGAAAAGCCCAGTAACAGCTTATTTTTTTGGCTGCCTCAATAAGCTTAGCTGTCAGCGGTGCACTTACACTGACAGATAACCGTCATTATTGAAGCCATAAACATCCAATGATGTCGCTATCAGAGACATAAACTCATTTATGGGGACATGTACAATAGATGATGATGTCCCCTTCAATGAAAAAGCAGTTAAATCTCCTTTATGAGGCGTTATGTGACAGCGCTGAAGCAGGATCATAGTACGGAAGCGGAGAATAAAACCATCATCATCACCGGGAAGAGCTAACGTATCAACAAATGGGTTTTTCCACCCAATTTTCTCAACGAAAGTCTGCAGCTCTGTTTGCTTACTTTCTTTGACGGTTCTGATTAACAGGAAGGTCAGAAGCTGACTAAGTGGTACGCTAGAACAATAAATGGTTGTAAGAGTGAGAGGTGAGTCAGTAAAGAGGAATGATAGATAGTTACAGGGATAGATTTGGGTCTGATAAAACACAGGCTGTCCGGCTAAACATCCAAACGGAGGCAGGCTCCTTTGTTCAAGGGTTCTAATCCAACGTATTCTGAATAGTTTATTTCTATCAGGGTTTTCTGCTTGCTACTCCTCCAACAGTGTTGGACAAACCCATATAGAAAAGCCTTTAAACTGAGTTTTTATTTTTTTCCTAATCAGAGCACCAATAAATAGCAATACATTCAAAAATACCATTAAGTTGCAATTTCACTTCCCAGGTCCCAGATTTCATCTCTAAGGTCCAAGTCTGTATCCCAAGTTTGTATTTTCTCTAACAACCCATTATCTAAGAAGTTTCAAACTTCTGGAGCCTAACAGAGGAAAGTTTAGACTTTTTACCGTCCACTCTGAAGGTAATGTGAAATAAAAGCTGGAGTGAGGGAGCCGGCTGGTTACCCAGCCTACTTTCTGCCACACGCCTTTTCTCATTTAGGTGCATCTCTGGCCGAGCGCGCGTCTGCACTCTCCCCTGCTGCTCTGTCAGAGATTGCAGAGGTTATTTCATAAAGGTCCATCTGCAGGCCTGACTCAGACCCAATCATCCCCCCAGCAAATCTCATTTACACCAAACCCCGGGGACACAGCAGCCATTTCTGCCGCTAAGTCTGTGCAGCAGCAGCCGGTGGCGGGGGATGAGTTAAAGCTCCAAAAACACGGCGGCAGTAGAGCCGTCTTCCCCACCACACAGAAATCTAGATAGAGCGTGTGCTGCTTCAACTAAAACCGCGTATAGATACAGATACGAGAGCTCGGTTTTAGCCGCAACAGTCATCAATAATTTTGTTACGGAGTTTGTTTACCAAAATAACTGAAGGCTAATGTCAGACTGAAAGCAGAAAAATCAGCGTGATGGATGGATGGATGGATGGATGGATGGATGGATGGATGGATATGGATGGATGGATGGATATGGATGGATGGATGGATAGATGGATGGATGGATGGATGGATATGGATGGATGGATAAATGGATGGATGGATGGATAGATGGATGGATGGATGGATGGATGGATGGATGGAACCAGATAGATGGATGGATGGATGGATGGATGGAACCAGATAGATGGATGGATGGAACCAGATAGATGGATGGATGGAACCAGATAGATGGATGGATGGATGGATGGATGGAACCAGATAGATGGATGGATGGATGGATGGATGGAACCAGATAGATGGATGGATGGATGGATGGATGGAACCAGATAGATGGATGGATGGATGGATGGATGGAACCAGATAGATGGATGGATGGATGGATGGATGGAACCAGATAGATGGATGGATGGATGGATGGATGGATGGATGGAACCAGATAGATGGATGGATGGATGGATGGATGGATGGATGGAACCAGATAGATGGATGGATGGATGGATGGATGGATGGATATGGATGGATGGATATGGATGGATGGATGGATTGATATGGATGGATGGATACAAATAAATGGATACAAATGGATGGACGCAAGTGGATACAGATGGACACAAATGGATGGATGGATGGAACCAGATAGATGGATGGATGGATGGAACCAGATAGATAGATGGATGGATGGATGGATGGATGGAACCAGATAAATAGATGGATGGATGGATGGATGGAACCAGATAGATAGATGGATGGATGGATGGATGGATGGAACCAGATAAATAGATGGATGGATGGATGGATGGAACCAGATAGATAGATGGATGGATGGATGGATGGATGGAACCAGATAAATAGATGGATGGATGGATGGATGGATGGATGGATGGAACCAGATAAATAGATGGATGGATGGATGGATGGAACCAGATAGATAGATGGATGGATGGATGGATGGAACCAGATAGATGGATGGATGGATGGATGGATGGAACCAGATAGATGGATACAAGTGGATGGATGGATGGATGGATGGATGGATGGATGGATACAAATAAATGGGTGGATGGATGGATGGATGGATAAAAGTGAATACAGATGGATATGGATGGATGGATAAAAGTGGATGGATATGGATGGATGGATAAAAGTGGATGGATGGATGGATGGAACCAGATAGATGGATGGATGGAACTAGATAGATGGATATAAGTGGATGGATGGATGGATGGATACAAATAAATGGATGGATGGATGGATCTATGTGGATGATGGATAAAAGTGGATGGATGGATGGATACAAATAGATGGATGGATGGATGGATGGGTGGATGGATATATGTGGATGATGGATAAAAGTGGATGGATGGATGGAACCAGATAGATGGATGGATGGAACTACAAAGATGGATATAAGTGGATGGATGGATGGATGGATGGATGGATGGATGGATGGATACAAATAAATGGGTGGATGGATGGATGAATAAAAGTGAATACAGATGGATATGGATGGATGGATGGATGGATGGATCTATGTGGATGGATGGATAAAAGTGGATGGATGGATGGATGGATGGATGGATAAAAGTGGATGGATGGATGGATGGATGGATGGATGGATACAAATAGATGGATGGATGGATGGATGGATGGATGGATGGATAAAAGTGGATGGATGGATGGATGGATACAAATAGATGGATGGATGGATGGATACAAATAGATGGATGGATGGATGGATGGATGGATGGATAAAAGTGGATAGATGGATGGATGGATATATGTGGATAATGGATAAAAGTGGATGGATGGATGGATACAAATAGATGGATGGAAAACCAAATCAAGAAACATAAAATATTTAGCACTGAAAGAAAAGAAGATGTTATATTAAAAAAAATGTGTTGTAAATCAAAATGAGATAAAAACAGTTAAACTTACTTCTCCAGATGTTTCCAGAGAACAAAAAAAGCAGGATTACACGACGAAGATCAGAGTCCAGTACTGTAGAACCTAAAGTTAAATCCAGAACCAGCCAGAGCGTTCTCCATCTGTAAACGGTCACCATTGTTACCATGAAAACAGCTTTTAATATCCAGCCAAGTCCATAAACCAGGAAACAACTCAGCTTCACTGAGGCTGAAAAAAAAAAAGAGTCTAAAACCAAATATTTACGTTCAACAACTATAGAAGCAAAGTCTGATTTTTATCATATTCACATGATAAATGTGACAGATTCACAATGACAGAGACAAACTCTAAGCTTTTTAGCTTTGCTTTACCAAATCAGGACCAAAGCCGCTTTTTCCACTATTCATGTAAATGGTGTTAAAATAAATGGAAATTGAGTGCAAATGTGACATGTAGAAAGCTTCGTGACAAATGGACCCGATGTTTCTTCAAAAAAAAAAAAAAAAAAATAGAGGCGACGGTTTTAACGCCAACACTCACTCTGAGTGTTTTTTATGCAAATGCAGCAAAGCACACAGTGATTAAAGATACACTCTGCTCTCTTTAGATGGCCAAATTAGCTTTTTTTTTTTGTCTTCCTGCATGGAAACGCTCCACAGCTCCCTGCCGGGGGTGAAGATCTACGAGGGAAGAAAGATGGAGGTCTTTCCTTATCGGGTCAGACCCATCAGCCTCGCACCGGACCAAACGTCTTTCTGTGTTCATCGTGTTCGGAGAAAGCCAGACGTTGTGTGTTTGCAAATGAGTTTTAGGTAACGAGAGAAAACAGAGCGGAGCGTTTTATTTTTGGGGGGGGAGAGTTTGAAGGTTTGCCTCTGCAGAAGTGAAGAGCCTTGGTGAGGAAACATCTGGAAAACTTTGCATTTTTTCCCCCAAAACCACCATTGGTTGTGGTTGTTCAAAATATTTATTTCTGTGATTATGAGAAGGTTTTCCCAGTCCTGGAGTCTGGACACTCGCCACATTCTGCAGTTCTTGGGGACTTTTCGGTATTTTCAATGAAATCTGGCTGCAAATTTGTTTTTTTCCTCTTGTCCGACCTCCATAAAGTGAATATGATTGGTCGGTTAAAGAGTAAAACTCATCCCTGAAGGTCCTAGAAGCTCAGGACACATCAGGTGGCTTCATACGTCGGACGCTAGCAGGACGTCTTATTGCTCGCGTCGCCCGACGACTTCGGTGCCGTGTTCGCATCTGATAACGAGTCAGAAAGCGGAGCGACTGGCAGCGAGTCAAGAATCCGCTCGTTTCCGACCGACGGGGGAAGCTTCCTGAGATCTGAAGCTGAGGAGGAAGACGCGGCGCACTTCCTCGCGCCAACTTGGCACTGGCAGATTGGAGGTAATGGCTTTAACATGTGCTGAGTGCAGAGGGGCGGTAGCCTCCATGGCCGCCGGGTCAGAGCCGGTCAGCGAATGAAGGCATGAATGAATGGCAGGATATCAGGGCCGTCCATCACATCTGGCAGCCTGCGCCTCCAGATTAGATTGGGTCGCCTTCTAATCTGACAGAGTCCTGCTTAAACTCCTCACAGGAAGCTTTTCCTGCTCCCGCCGACCGCAGAAACAAAGAACGTTTCTTGCACTGCTCGTTTGGACTCTACCGTCGTCCTAGCACGCCATTTCCTATTACGTTGCACGTTTTTAAGGGCTTTTACGTGTATTTCAGTGGTCTGGTGGGGAGTAAAGAACGGCAAATCGTGATGGAAATGGAAGGAAGTCTGTGGAAAGGTCAGCAGATTTGCTTTTTAAGCTCGGACGTCAAACTTTGCAGCCAGATTAATGATTACGGTAAACATGTTTTACCGTTCAACCAAGATTTAAGTAAAGAACGCAATTTCAATCCATGCACAGTCTGCTGATAATGTTGTACTGTTTTATAACCATTATGTGAGCAGCCTTCACATTAAAAATAGGAGATAAGGTGGATCACATGTTCAATGAGAAAGGATCTTTTTCTAGGTGTTTGGAGAAGTTGGGCCTTAATTCTCTGGGTATGTAGACTTAGTCTTTATTGCCATTCCACTGCACATTCAGTGCACATTTGAGCTAAGTTTTGTATCATGTTTCTTCATGAATCCTTTATATTAGTGAGGATGACTGAAATAAGGTCCAAAGTGACGTCTGAGATGGAAAACCACTGATTTTGCCCATTTATTCCATGCCATCGCTCTCTGTTTGAGTCTACGGCTAAAAACCAACCCGTCCCTGTTTAGACGGAGCAGCTACAGCAGATAAAAAGGATTTATTTTCTGACTTTGATTCTGCGTTCCGTCAAAGCGCCAACGGTTCAGAGGAAGTGACTTCGCTGATCACCGCACAACATCCTGTTTATTAGCTCCCGATAAACAGTCACTTCCTGGCTGCTTCCCCGCCAGGAAGAGAAACCTTTAGTCAACAACGTGTGATCATTAAAACGTGACGGTTTTAAAATGTCACCTCTGCAAATTATATTTAATCTGTAAAATCTGAGCCATTTAATGTGGTCTGCTCCACCTCACTGGATTGGGTCACGTAACATAAAAAGGAGCAGGCAACAGAAAACAGAAAATAGGGCTTGTTTCCTGTCGGGCTGATGCCCACAGTTGCTCTAAAAGCAGCCGAACGTTAAACAGATTCCCAGCAGACGCAGAAAGCACCCGGGGGATGTGATGTAAGGCCTTGGAGCCTTATTAGGAGTCCAGCATCATCATCCTCTTCCACTGGACCCCTCTGTGAGCAGACTTTCTGAAACCTGGACCCACACTGCCCCCTGCTGGTGGACGAGGAGAATACAGGCGATGTTTTGGATCAACATCTGTTCTCAGACTTATTTCAGTAAATAAGCATCACTTTAGAGACACTCGTTTAGAAATCTGACTACAGCATTGTTCCTGTGATAATCTCTCCCATTTTGTCACATATTTGTCACAGACGGCTTTATTAAACTGGTAGATCTCTGCTACAGAACCTGCTGCTCTTTTATTCGTCTTTTTTCGGCCTGCATCAGGGTTAGAGGTGCTGCAGCCGATCGCGTGCTCAGCCTCAAACGGAGCTCTGACGCTGCAGATCCAGAATGCTTAACATCCGTGTCAGCATCCCTCCTTTAAGCAGGAGGGAGACCGAAACCCAGAAATGGACTCAACACGCAACTTCCTGACCGTAGCAGGCGGTTCCCACAGAACCAAAGCTGACTGGTCCTGCATCAGGCCCAGATTCACTTTGCTTTAGCAGTTCATGCAAAGTAGAAGTTTGTTTTTCTTCAGGTTGTTGGAATAAGATCAAAGTACAAAGATGAGTCCTCTTGGTTATTGCAAACTACAGTAATTCACTATACCCGTGAGAATGGGAGGTAAGTTGGTGCAGATCAGTAGAGGAGAAGTACATCACGCCAAAATCTTCCTAAAAGTTAACTTTTCTAGTCTTAATTTTCTCTCTCACCAATGTCTCAGCGCTCTTCCCCCACAGCGGGTAACAGCGTTGTGCGTTTATGTTTGTATGTATAGTTTCATTCTATTTAAGTGTCTCTTCTTTCACTGGCACTCATAGGACAGCTATAAGCACTAAAGGAGTGTATCTACTGTCCCTACGGCAGGTGGTGGGCAGCCTCTGGACTCAGGGCTGGTCACAAATTTACAGCCCTGGTGTAGCCCAAACCACCAGTTAAGAATTAGATGAATATGTCCTTTAACATAAACTCAATATGATTAATGTTCCAAAAAGAGTAAAAAACAAAGCAACTGGACTTGTTTTCCTTAGTAAACTACAGAAACCAAGTCCAGTTGCTTTGTTTTTTTTACTCTTTTTGGAATGACCATGACCTGGATCAGAATCTTCACCAGCATATTATTAATGTTATTTTTTGCTTTAATTTTTCCATTATTTATAAACAGTATGTTTTGAGTCATAAAGACTTTCCAGACATCCAGAGACCTTTTTATTCTTTAACTCAGAAAACTTGCCTAAACACAGGAAGCATTTTTTTATGCTCCTGCTTGTGTTGCTGAGAGTAAAAACATGTTCTAGACCAACAAAACGGAAACCATTCGACCCAAAAAGTTAGGAAACTGTACAGCTTTCTTTTATTAATGCAAACATCCGACTTTTCTGGACCCAGAGTAACGCCCCCCCACACAGTCATGGCCGGCCTTCCTGGCAGCTCTGTGAGGCCCGTCGGCCATCTTGGGCTGCAAAGCTCGCTTCAGCTCTGCAGAAGACGGCCTACGGCTCCTAATTTACTGACAAGGTGAGGAATCTGCTCTTGCAATTTCACTGCCATTCCTCCAGCATCCTGCCTTATATAAAAATTGGTACCGGGACTCCTTCCAGGTTTTACAGAACACCAGCGTGAAGTTGCCCAAAGGCACGGGCCTGATCCAGATCAGCCAGATGTGGCGTGCTGGAAGCAGACTGGCCACCTCTGCTGCGTAACCCACAGATGCATTTTCTTTTCAAATGCAACGCCATTTAAGAGGACATAAATAATCAGCCAAACACACATTCTCTGACTTTTAGGATAACCATCACATGTGGTTTAAATGTAAGCAGCACAAGGCAACATTGGAACGAACCATCAGAAATTCAGGTTTTTCTCATGGAGACAAAATCAAGTTGTTTTTTTATCTGTATCTAGATAAATGTGAGGAAATATGACTTTTCTAGAACCCTGTTAATCAATCAATCAAGTTGATTGATTGCCCTTTACAATAACCGAACGGTACCCAAGGTGCTTTATGATAGAGCCATAAAACAATGCGTAAGACATACAAAACATACAGATACAATAAAAAGGTGCTGTAGTGGTGCAGTGCTGCTGGATGTTAAAAGCCATTTAAAAAAATAAAAAATAAAAAAATGCATAGAAAGGAGCAGACAAAAGGAACACCACCTAAGAGCCGTATTACCCAGGTCAGAATTAAATGCCAATTTAAAAAAGTGGGTCTTAAGCTTCGTTTTAAAAAGGCTGATATCAGTAGTGGTGCGGATGTCAGGGGGTAGTTTGTTCCACAGCCTGGGAGCAGCGACGGCAAAAGAACGATCGCCCCACTGTTTAAGTCTTGACCTAGGGACCTCTAACAGAAGCTGACCCGAGGAGCACAAGGCTCTGCCACTATTACGAAAAGTAAAAATCTCAGACAAATAAGAGAGGACCAAGCCATAAATGGCTTTAAAAACAAACAGCAGGAGTTGAAAATGAAATACATTTCACAAAAAACTGGAACAGCAAAAATCAACATGGTCAAAAACACCCAATCCAGCTAATTGGAGTCATTTTAGATGAAAAAATATATACAACTTCCCTCTGGCTCCCCCTAGTGTCTGAAACATGACTAACGCTGGCTTATTGGTTGTACTGGGATGACATGGGGGGGAGGGGGGGGGTGTTACTGTATGAACTATTAGGGAAGAAAAAGGGGAGAATAAAGGAAGCAGAACTCTTCTGTCGAGTCAGGTTCGGACTCATCTGCACCTCCTCCAACAAAATAAACACAAAGATGCATCAGAGACCGCTCGAAGTGATTCACCATCAACTTCAAGATGTCACCAAGAATTCATAACAGCACTACACCTCTCATTAAAGACATCTTCAACTCATAATTTGCTTATTTCAAAAATAACAGCGTCACAACCACATCAGGGGCGGACAGGCTGCTAATGCGACCTCCTTTTGATTTCCATCAAGGCTTTTGAGCTGAAAACATAAAAAAAAAAAAAACACTGCATAAATGTTAATCTCCATGAATATTGTAGAGAGGGGAGAAAATTCCTGCAATTACACAACACCACCACTAGAGGGAAGACAGAGCCTGTTGCATCAGCATCATGACAGCTGGAGGGTTTTTCTCTGAGGCTGAATCAAAACTACTAAACCAAACCACATTAAAGCTTGGGCTCTGTTAAACACGTCGCCAGCCTCGATTAGTCAGAATAAACAAAACAAAAACAGGTATTTTTACAAAAACGTCTTCACGAGGCTGATAGAAGCAGATGAAGAAAAGACGGGAGAGACGAAGAATGGGCAGAGGGGGTTAGGGGAGGGGGGTGCTAATCTCATTACAGGCAACACACACGCAGATATCTGTCGTAATCCTGAAAGTCCTGCTGGCTGCACGCACAAAGCCTTTGTCTTCCTCTGACACCTTCGTCTGCATAATTAAGATGAAGCGAGAATTTAAAGAACCAAACATCTGTCCTCTGGTTTCTCAAACATTGGCACAAAGCACAGGAGACGTAGGCTCTAACGCGCCTTTAGGTTTATCAATTAAAGCAAAACTTCATCACTAAAAGACTGACGCGTTCACCCATAAACATAAAAGAATCAGAAAAAAAATGCAGAATGTCCACATTTTGGCCCCCGTTTACAGGATCTGTGCCTAAAAAGGTTAATCTATTAAACCCGTTTTATTTCTCCATGTAAGGTGATCCAGAGCTGGACGGGTGTTGTTGGTCCGCTGGCAGCTGAGCCCTGACCGTAACAGAACCAGAGGGTCAGGGAGGATGAGGAGGAGGCATGACGAGGGACCCAGACAGACTTGTTGAGGTCGTTTTAGGAAGAGCCTGCAATTATGTTGAGGGACCAGTGCAACACACACACACGGGCAAACAACCGAGCCATCGTGACGCGGAGGCTGCGCGTGGGTGACAATTATCCCAGGTGAAACGCTGAGGCTGCAGAAGTGTGTGTGAGCGACCACTTCACCAGGCCGCTTGGTCGCTATGAGGAGCAGTTCTATACATTTAAAGCTCCATTAGGGGTGGACAGCAATTCACTATCAATGCATATTGTGATATAACTTCATTCAATAAAAGGTGAATTGACATTTCCAGTAATTCAATATACATTATAGTCGATGGTTCTAGCGTTTGTCACTGACTGATGTTCTAGGCTTTATGTATTTTTATACGCATAAGGCAGATATTTCTAAAATGTTTCTACATGCATATGTTGTGGGCGTTCTCTGCAGTGTTTTTGAGGCTTTTATTATCCAAATCCAGTTTATATATAAAGCACATAAATAAAAAAAAATTATAAAAAAAGAATGCTGACCAAAGCAAATTAAGAAATATATTGTGATGATGATTTTGGCCATACCGTCCAGCCCTGAGCTGCATCTAGAGCTGGACGATAATTCAATAACTTTATATATCGATCGATAGACGTATATTAATGAAAACGTTCAATAGAATAAAGGTTTTCCTTCCTTTTTTACATTTTAGCCATGTAGGTTAATATTACAGTCATTACATCCTCCCAACCAATCACAACGCAGACCCAGGACATTTCCGTCACCAAGCTCCGCCCCATTCAAAGAGTTCAGAGAACACGTGTTATTTTCTTTTTTTAATACTAGCACTTTTGGTAAAACATTGTTTGAATAAAGGTTTGAGTTTGAATTCAATGTTCTGTATCTTAAATTGGGTCATTAAGCAACAGCAAAAAATGGCCAGGGCTGCACTTAAAATATATGTTTTGAATTTGTTGATAATTATCGATATCGATCAATATTATTTCTATTTTAATCGACATGGTTTTTTTTCTATATCGTCCAGTTCTAGCTTCAGTCATATTCTGTGTTCAGACTGTGTATTTTTAGAAGTCTGGTCCAAATTCTAGAAAGAAACCTGGATAACTGCTGGACTTTTAATCAGAACATAAGTAAAAACACCTATTCTGAGCACGCAACACCCTAATTGTCCAAGACTAGATTCCAGTGGACGGCAGTTCTTACGTCTCCCATCTCGACAACTTCCCCCTGGACATCATGTGATGATTAAATGCACACATGGTGAAAAGACGGTGTCTTTATACCAGCTCTTTACACATGGTGTAAAGAGCTGGTATATTAACAATGGGCACTATGGGCATTAGTCGAGAAACCCTTGCAGGCATCTGCAGGATCATCTAATAGTCAGTCAAGCAGACTCAAAGGAGGCCTTTTTAGATGGATTAGGCAGCTTTACTGCAAACCAATAGAGTTTAAAAGAGGTACCATTATGGGTTTGCATGGGTCCAGGAGCCGACATCACGCATTTACCCTCCTTGTAACTGATGAGTGCATAGAGGCATCCTGAGGTTCTCACGTATTTTTCCTGTCCAACTTCCATATTTTCAAGCAAAAGTTCACTTCAATTTATGGCAGATATTTCCACAGTCATCAGGCTTTACACACGGAGGGAGGGAAGGTTATAATTTCTGGGCTCTAAAGTCTAGCGATGCAAAGTTTATCCAGACCTGGAAAACACTTAAAGGTGCCATGACTTGAGTGTATAAACAATTTCCTGTAGTCGATATTGCTGTGTATGTAAATTCTCCAAAGTATTTCATTTAAAAAATGTTAGCTTGTTGTTTCGTCAGGCCAAATGTCCCTCCTCAGTAAAAAAAAAAAAAAGTTGGGTTTGGTAATGATATGCAGCTCTACCGAGCTGACTTTACTCTGATTGGCTACAACCATATTCGGAAAACCGGTCACACGCCCCCCTCCATCCTCTCAGGCGAGGCCAAGCTGACCAAAGGCTTTAACCTGGCGCCGCGATTCAGCACAGTGGGGCTGAAGTCCACGGTCCACGGCTGCAGGGCAGCGAGCTCCCCACGCCGCGGTGGAGAGAGGAGCTCGGTCAGCAGCAGACGACGCCCATACGTTTACGGACGAGGGAGCATTTAGAAATCATAAACCTACGGGTGATGGTACAATATTGGCACAGACGTTTCTTTCAAATTCTGTTTGTTCAAAAGCCCACTTCAGTAAAAAAAAAAAAAAAAAAAAAACAGCGGGGATGCAAACACTGAGTTGGAAAATGTGTTTTAAATCCAACTGCATGCAACAAGCACAAAATGATAAACTCTGGCCAATAATCGCTAAATCGCTGATGTTTACGTAATGTGTAAACAATATTTTTTATCTTAATATTGCGATTTAATGCCATTTTTTTTTCAGTTTAATTTATCATGTCTGTTTAAACACATACAAACAACAAATCAATCTGATTCGTCGCTGTGCAGATTAGGTGCTAAAAGAGCCGCTGCGTCTCAACTGGGAGCAGAAATGATCGTAGGCGTTCTGTATGATGTACAGAATGCCTACGATATATGCGATTTGATTTTGACTTTTCTCTGCATTAAATCACAAGCAACAAAAATGGCCTCTAGATAAAGATGTTTGTAAACAAGGACTATTTAAAGAACTTTTAATGTTTCTATTAATCAGAATATTATTCAAGAGAACAGCTTTTAACTGACTTGGACATCAATCCTTGTTGACCATAATGTGCAACCAACAAACAAGTCTATGTATTGAACTGATTGACCAGAACTTAATGCTATGGAGAGATTTCTGAAAGTTTCTGGTAAAAAGTATGATTATATAAACTCTAAAACAAGTAATAAAATTAGATTATCTCACCGCTGCAACTGTCTTCCCTTCCATGTGGAGGAAAACCCACTTTAAACATTTTACTGACACCTAATGAACGTGTCTGATTCACTATTTGTTACATAGCCAAAACATGCAGACCTCTGCGATTTGGAAATTGTGTTATTTTTTAATTGCAATTATATTGCAAATGCAATTAATTGTGCAGCCCTAGTTCAGAGCGAGGCAAGCTCTCCCGCAGGCAGGTGTTCCTCAGGTGGGCGAGTGGAGCGGCTGTTTGCAGAACAAGAAGCGTGACGTTAGAACCTGACCAACCAGAGCAGCAGAAACACCTCCAGGTCTCAGCAGCTTTTTCTGGGGTACATGTGTAAACACAAGTGGCTCCTTATTTCAACTAAATTCATCCCTGACAGACTGAGAGGTTAGGTGTTAAACCACAAATGGATGTGAGGCAATTATGTAATCAATTCGAACAGAGAGAAGCGACAGGTCGTATCCTGCGGCTCGTTTGCCAAAAGGCCCCTTCAGATAAGACGAGGAGGCGCGGGCTTGCTGACAGACGGACTTCCTCTACGTTTCAAAGCGCTTATTAGTTCACGTTTCCTTCAGTCAAGTTGACAAATACTCACTTTGATGATGAGAGAACGAAGAAGAATGTCAAAAATGCCTCTGCAGAACCAGCCATCTAAGACTGGGAACACACCTCTTTGCTGCTGAAACGCCCCAAGTAATCCCATTTAGACTGTATCAGGGTTAGAGTGGCACTACATATTAAAAATATATCTGCATCGCTGCAAAATGGGGTTTGTCTACAGCAGAGAAATTAAATGACTGGAGAAAAGACGCTAAAGGGGACAAAGATGACGCAGAATGGAGCAAGACTACAACAATCAATGGGTACAAGACGTGAAAAACTTCGGGACTAATGGCTCATTTCAGTTAATACGGCCAAAACGTTTCTCTGAGACTCGGAGTCACTGCAGGTGGGAATGATCCAAGACGATTCCCAAGGTCACTGGACGGGGATGTTTGGCATCAACATGCCCTGGAATACCAAACCCAGAAGACATTTCAGTTTCATTTCTAACAAACTATTGGGTGTCGGACTCGTTCAGTTTTTTTTTCCCCATCTACGGGAGCCTAATATGAACATTTTAGAGTGTGAAGGAGATTGAAATTTTATAAAAAGAAAATATGAATCAAAAATCTTTATCTTTTTGTCACCCTAATAAAATTTTGGTGAGGCACCGGCTCAGAAGTCACAGATTCAAACATGACCCAAAACAAGACATGATGTTTGAATAGTTGAATGCACCGACATCCTGAGAAGCTAAAAGCGTGCAAATAGTAGCAGCTGATTTAGTTTAAATGATCTATTTAAAAAGACAGATAGCAAGTCACTTTACAGGCGATGTGAATTACTGTGCAATCGCATGAATGTGTCAAACAGTCCTGGGGAAGTTAAAAAATGTGGAAATAGTCAGAATTTATGGCAAAAATAGCAACATTTTGAATCTTCAAGTTCAGAAACTGTGCAATTTGTATGGATGTCCAAAACAAGCGCTCCCTGAGAGGTTGGAAAGTGTGTCAATAGTCATTAGCAGGATTGACATGTTCAGTTTAAGTGACATGTTAAGTGTTCAAGTCAAAGCAGACACGTAGCAGTCACTTTACAGACGACAAATTACTGTGTCGTTAGCATGAATGTAGCAGAAAGACATTCCCGGAGAAGGTAAAAGTGAGCAAACTGTCTGTGTGTGTGTGTATATTATATATATATATATATATATATATATATATATATATATATATATATATATATATATATATATATATATATATATATATATATATATATACACACAAACATACAACAACAGTTCTGCATCTTAAATCTTAAAGCTTTAAGATTGACTTACACATCACAAACCCGTGTTTACAGCTGGGTGCAGCGCTTAATACTGAATTATAATAGCTGCTAGAACCATGAATCTCTGTATTATATTGAAAAGGATTAACAGTATTGCATCTCAGAATGGATATTACCCAACCAACACTGCAAAAAGGGACCTAAAAATAAGCAGAACTTTCTTAGAATCAGTGTATTTTTCCTGGATTTGAGCAGGTAAATAAGATTATCTGCATGGAATAAGACTTTTGCACTTAAAATAGGAACAATTCATCATCATCTTATTTCAAGTGCAGTATGTCTAATTACCTTACTTCAGGGGTCAAAAATCCTCATTCCATTGGCTGATAATCTTATTCACCTGCTTAAATCAAGGACAAATACACTCATTTCAAGAAATTGTCACTTATTTTTAGCTCCCTTTTCGCAGTGTATTAACACTAAACCGGTTGAATTAATTGAAAATGTCTTAAAACAAAATTGTTGCACAGCTTGAAAATTCTGATTGTGGGAAATCAAGACATTTTATTGGTCCCCCCCCACCTAGGTGCGTCACTTCCTAAAACGTCTCCATCATCCAGCTGAATCTGGTGTAAAAAAACAAAAAAAACTTGTCATCCTGTTCTCATTAGGAGGGGAAAGAAAGGAGGAGGAGGAGCAGAAGGAGGAGGAGGAGGAAGGGCCAGCCAGGAAGAATGAGGTCATCCCCAGCCCTGCCTCTGGAGGGAGGCTGGAGGAGGGGTCGGCTCGTCGACGGAGGCGTCCAGCTTGGAGCGACGCAGCGAGAGATAAGAGCGGAAGTCATCAGCTGTAGTGGGTTTCATCATGAATCATATCCTGCATTATTCACCTTTTATTCAGGAAATCATCTTTATTTCCCTTCGCAGGCCAGAAAGTAAAGTAAAAAGCTGCTGCTGCTGCTGCTGCTGCTGGCTGCACAAATCTGGAAACTTTTCAGTCCCTGAAGCACGGCATCAACCAGGACCCCAGGAACATATTCCAACCATGAGACGCGGTTCTGATTCTCTTTTTTTAAAACCGGCACACGCGCTCTGGCCGACCTCTCGACCATCCTAGAAATGCCGTTTGTTGGAGCAGCTCCAGGCGGGCTCCCGTCCAAGCCCACCGTCCCACCACAGCAGCTCCATCTACGGCCTCCGTCGCCCTGGAGGGCTTTGAGATGAGCTGACGGATCGGGCTTTAGTTTGGTTCCTCTCGCCCCGGGTGACGGCGCCGAACTTGATCTACAGGTCCCAAGAACGACCAGAACATCGACGCGAAAACGTAACCGGTGGGAAGAACCCCCAGTCAGCAGCAGCTACGGCTCGGTCGGCCCTGTGGGATTCATTTAGAAAAACCGATATGAGCCACAGACGCAGCGAACGGGTTCAAACAGAGACACGGCACTGCAAAAAAGGAACTAAAAGTAAGCAAAATTTTCCTAAAATTAGTATATTTTTCCTTGATTTGAGCAGCTAAATAAGACTATTTGCCAATGAAATGAGAATTTCCACCCCTGAAATGGGATAATTAGATATCCTGCACTTGAAATAAGATGATAGAGATGAATTGTTCTTATTTTAGGTAAAAAAATCTTATTCCATTGGCAGATAGAATGATTTACCAGCTTGAATCAAAGAAAAATACACTAATTTCAAGAGGATTTTACCTACTTTTAGTTCCCTTTTTGCAGTGGGGGGTCAATAAACGCAGAGCAGCTCCTCTGTTGTGGTGCGTCAGCCGTCTTCTCAACCACGTGTTCCCAATTATCACGCCCCCCCGCCCCTCTAACTACCAGCCTCGTGTTTTCATTACTCCAGCGCCTTCAAGTCAGTCAGTTCTGCACTAAAATAATCCATTTAGACCCTGACGGCTCTGTTTTCTGTCTCTTTTCTAGACTTCAGGCCAGAGTGTTGCGCCTGGCAGGCAGCCTGCTGGTCTGTTGACATGCTGGGACGCAGTGGACGGAGCGCCGAAGCTTTGGGAACCTCCTCTGGGTGGATTTAACCTCGTGGCCCCCGTTCCTGACTGTCACTCCGCCTGTCTGCTCGTCTGAAACGCAGGGCGGCTGCTCTATATTCAGCTCGTTCCAAGACGGAGCCTCCGTTCAACAACCAGACGAACAATATCAGACAATATTAGAAGACGTCCCCCGTACCCAGAGCCGGGATCGGGAACAAAGAAACTCTAAATTTACATTAAAAGAACATCTATAAAGTGGGAAATGGATGCTGGCTTTAGACTAGAACCACTGCTTTGCTCTGTGTTACATTAATAACAGAAGAAAAGATAATCAGTTTAATACTATCATGTGCATGGAGCACAAAAATAAAACTCAAAGTCCGCGCGCACGCATTCACGGCTGGAGCATCACAGCTCCAGTCTAACCATAACATTTAAACATTTTATGCTTTTAATTTCTTAAATAGTCCTTTTGGATGTAATTTATATAATATGTTTACTGTTTATTTGTGTTTATGAATTTATTTTTGCCATGCCTCCTTTAAAAAAAAAAAGAAAAAAAAGATTGTTAATCTAAATGGTGACTTTCCTGGTTAAATAAAGGTTTGATTAAAAATAAAAAAATTAATCTAGGCATGACGCTGTTTTTTTGTTTTGATTTTTTTAAGCAGGGCTCCAACACATCATGACAGACGGACACAAGGGAAGGAGGAAAAGATACAAGGGACAGGTGGGGGGAAGGAAGGATAAATAGGGAAAGGTGGGAAGAAAAAGACAAAAAAAATAAGAAAGAAAAAGGAAAGAGGGAGACAAGGAAGGACACAAGAAAAAGGAATCAAGGAAGGAAGGACAGCAGTAAGGTAAAGAAGAATGTTTTACGCAATATTAAAAAAAAAAAACACAGAGCAGAAATCCAGACATTATTCCAGACTCATCCAGACTTTTCCAACAACCATATTTACACTAAAAGAAACAGCCGAACAAAACCCTAAAAATATTGATGAAATGTCCAAAAAGCATCAGATTTCACATCCTGAGGCGTTGACCATTTTTGTTTCGGTTAAACCGCTCAGACGGAAAAGTCTTGGCTGGGCTCCAGAGTCCAACGCTTCTCCCGCTCGCTCCAAACCGCAGCTCGTTTATTACGTCTCTGCAGGACGAGCGTCCGTCACGAGCATTTAGCACAATGTGAAACGCCCCGCCGGTATAAATAAAGCCTTTTCCCATGAGCTCAACGGGAGCAACGTCATCTGAGGCCGCTCTCCAGGAGCAGAGCTCATACAGATGAAGTTGCTCCATCATTAAAACAACAAGCTGGCCTCTTATTATAAGACGACAGAAAGACGATCAACAAGCTGAACACTTTTCCTGGCACATAAAAGCTGATAGTTTAAAGACACGACTGCGCCTCGACGACCTCCAGCACAAAGCTGGAGTCCTAAAAAGGTTCTGGGTATGATATTGAGAAGATTCCCGTGAGCTTATAAACGTGTCCCCGTGTGAACAGGCCCGACATTCCTTCCAGTCTTTAAAAAGCTGCAGAGGAATATCAGCTGCCAGGGGAGCGCCGGTCATGTTCAGCGGGGGCAAAAGGCTTCTCATACGCGCTCTGTGCCGCGCCTCTTAACTCGGTCCAGATCCACGTCAGAGTGGATCCATGGAGCCACACGCACATCAAAATAAACACGCTTTACATTCGCTGGTCAAGGGCACAAATCTGACTTTAATTTGAGCCTTTTAATCATTCAAGCTGCTTTTTTTTGGTGCCGAACCGACGATTGAATAGAAGACTCAACAGGAGCAAAAATAATAATAATAATAATAATAAATCAATTACTTCACAAACATCCCTTTTTTTATCTTTTAGTTATTAGGATGTCTCGGCGTTTCGTTTTCCCCTTGCCAGCAGCAAAGAGGCAGCGCTGAGCGAAGATCCGAGAAGAAGAATTGTAGATTTCCAACATGTTGGAATCACTGAGCTATATAATACACTGGAGTGCTAATCACCGTCTGTTAGAACGAGTCGCTTTGAAGCCACCAGCCGCCATATTGGTACTCCCTATTTCCCCCCAGTAATTGGGAATATGTGCGCTACAGCATCGAATAACGAGGAATTTCTCATGTTCAGGGGGGGCTTAAGACTTTAAAAATGTCAAATGCCATATACTTTTATGTTATGTTCTAAAAATATCAAGTACTGAGAAAGTCATGTGCTGAAATATTTTGCATTTTATTCATTTTAATATATATGTTTAACATTTATAAATATATAAATAACAATATACAAAAACATATATTTACATATGTGTATACATATATATACACATATACACATACTTATATATACATATACATATATTTAATATGAATAACATGTAAAATATTTCAGCATCTAATTTCCTAGTAGTTGACAGTGTTAGTACATCCACTGACTGTAGAATTACCTGTGAAACGTTTTCACACAGCCAGAAAACTGCTTGTTGTTGCAACCAAATCCTATGGGGTTCTGTGAGAGTAGGGAGTAGCAAGATGGCGGCCAGTGACTTCAGTTTTTTGGCAAAATCAGCACTCCAGTGTATAATATAGCTCAGTGGTTGGAATTATTTCTGAAACATTTCAGAAACAGAAACGTCGTCTTCCTGTGTGGAAAAGCCAAAATCCCCTGAGAAGAGAAGAGCTTTGATTAGCCTCGATGACAGGAGGCATTTCCGAAGGAGTCGAGACGAGGCATTAGACAAAGAGTGAAGCAAGGTGGAGACGGCATCATGCTGCGGGGCCGTTTGGCTGATAATCCTACGGGTCGACCTGACCAACAGAAAATATCAACTTGGATGACTTTTTCCCAAACTCATCGACTTCACTTCAAATTCTCAGCAACCAGACAAGGTTCCCAAACACATCAACTCTGGTTTTGCGATTAAACCATTTAAACATCAGGCTCCTAGATTGGCCTTAGTGGACAATGATTCACGAGGAAACCCACTGATCTGAATCTGAGAGGTTGACTTTAAGGACAGGAATATGTTGAACCCCAAAAAACTGGTGATTTCATGCTTTGTGTCATTCCCAGCATCACCTGCTCAGTAGGCAAAGAGTATATGACTTAGACTTAGACAACTTTATTTGTCATTTTGTATGCACAGAACAAAATTCCGTTGCATACAGCTTGTAGAATTGCAGAATAATTGAATTTACAGTTTGAGGTGCAGCAGTTTAAAAGTAAACAATGTATATGTAGACAATGCAGGAGAAAGTCACAGTGTACAGGTCAATATTTAAAAAAAAAAACATTTCTATGTGCAGAAATTGATTGTGCATTAGTGCAAGAATACAGCTTATAATTTACCGTAGATTTAAAATACAGTATAAGGTGCAGCACTGATTTAAAAGTAAAACAATTGAATTGTAAAACAATGCAGGAGAAAGTCACAGTGTACAGGTGAGTATTTAAAAAAAAAACATTTGTATGTACAGAATTTAAAATTTAAGAGTTCGGCAGCATTTGTAATGCTAGATGGAGATGCAATGATGCGAAATGTGCAATATACGAATGGATATTCCTCTGCAAAATATGAAAGTAATAGGGGGTATCCCCCTGAAAAGCCATGGATGGAACGTGTGTACAGCTCCATAAAGAGGAGAAGGGGTAGATGGGTGCACAGTTCTGACAAAAGGCAAAAGAAATCTAGAAAACCAGCATCCCAGGTTCTTTATGAATTGTGTAAGGGGGCAAGAGAACGTGTTTTGGCAACATGCCGTCGTCAGCTCCTATTTCATCACGAGAGATAAACAAATGTGTCCTTTTTCTGTTGTAACACACAAAAGGAAAGGATCACGTCGTATCCAGCGCTCCTAACGCCAGCGTAAAGCAGAGGCCTGTCACGATAAGCGATAAATCAATTAGTCGCACGATGAGTTTTAATTACACGATTAATTCCAATAAGCATGATAATTTGTGTATGCATGCTCCCTCTGTGTGATCCGCTCCTCTCTCTGAGGATGGATAACAAAAAGGAGTCTTCTCACCACTCTCCCTTCTCGCTTCCTAAGTGTAGGAGTAGTTAAATCAAAGTTTAGCATGGGAGCAGTGCCAACAACTCTTCAGAAATATGATTAGATGGGATCTGGCAACAGAGGCGCGTTACTTTCAAAATAAAAATCTTATTGGAGTTATCTAATGCAAAACTTTATCTAATTTTCAGAAATAACCTGAAAAACGAAAAGAACAGAGGATGATAAACAGGAGAACCTTGTTGTACTCTGTCCATCCTTCTTGTTATCTGCAGAAAGGCCCACTCTCTCCCACAGCCCAAGTGAGTCAGGACATACAGAAAATACAGATTCCTTCCTATAATACAGATTCCTCATAACGAGTTCCAGACCAGAGGAGGTTTTTCCACAACATGGCAGCTTTCAGGGGTGGTCATTTAACTGTTGGAAAAAGATTTTAGGCTGATCAAGCTTAGAAAACGTCTCGTTTTAGTCACCATTTGATATCTGGGGTATCTCTGAATAAGAAGAAAAGTCTATGTAAACTAGGGCTGGACGATAATTCAATAACAATATATATCGTTTGATAGACGTATATTAATGATAGAAAAAAAAGGGTCAATAAAAAGTTCAATAGAATAATAGTTTTCCTTCCTTATCCATTTTAGCCATATAGGTTAATATTACAGTCATTATATCCTCCCAACCAATCACAACACAGACCCAGGAACTAAGCTCCACCCCCTTCAAAGAGTTCAGAGAGCACGCAATCTTGTTTCTTTTTTAAAAACTTACAGTTTTGGTAAAAAGTTGGTTGAATAAAGGGTTGAGTTTGAATTCAGTGTTAGTTGTTTTGTATCTAAAAATAAGTCGCTAAACTACAGCATAAAACTGCCAGGGCTGCACTTAAAATATATGTTTTGAATTTGTTTATATTTATTGAAATCAATCAATATAATTTCTAGTTATGTGATTTTTTTTTTTATAACGTCGAGCCCTAGTGTCAACTTTAAGAGACGTGTGCCCAGCAACATCATGGCAAGCTTTGCTCGAAGATAAAGACGGACTCACCAAAACTAGAGGAAAACTCTTCCAACACAAACCAAGCCCAGGATCACGGAGAAGTAAACGTACTCAAAGCACCGACAACCCAACGGACCACAGCTGACATTCTGGTGCAGATGTTTCTGATCACCGGCAGCGCGGCATGGGAATAATACAAACACTTTAGACCTCACAGAGAACCAAAAACACTCGCTGACCCCTCAATGAGTCAGTAAATGTGAGAATATAACATGTTCATGTGTGAAATGTTGTCATTTTCTGCTATGGGGACAGCGAGCTACAAGGAGCCGTAAACTGGCATAACGCTGGCCGCGGGTTTATGAGATAGCGCTTCTCTTCACCCTTTATAACAAGCATGTACGTTCAGTAAAGACACAAAGCAAACGGAGCGCTTTAGATAACAGATGTGAGCTACTTAAGTTGTTTTTTTTACCCCAGATCTAACATCAACAAAGAGGAAAGTAAACCATCACAGAAAACCACACCCAGATCGTCTCAGTGGCATTTCAGACCATAACAACACTACAATATTCATGCTCGGTTTGCATTACAAAAAGCAAGACATGAAAATAAATATCTCCAAAAAAATCTAACCTCTGACCTCACGCTACAACCGCTGCTCCTCGCCGCCTCCGTCTATTTATTAAGATAACAGAATTTGACTCCGTGACCTCCGAGCAATAAATCAGCGTTAGCTTCTCGGATGTCAGGCTCACACTTTGGCCGCTTGCAAAGACACCGAGGACGACGGAGGGGCTGAACGCAGCGAGGAAGTGCGAGTTCACAAAGGGTCACGGTGTGAGCCGGCTACTGAAACAGTGAACATAATCAGGCCACAGGGCTTCTGAGCTGCTGTGCGAAAAAGGCCAGAAACAAAAAGAGATCATCGGAAAGCGGCGGAGGAAGACGCCGCGTCGGTTTCACCGGACGTAAACTCACTCTGTCTTTGTCGTCAGCCACGTCGCAGAGCACGTCGTCCAGGTCCAGGATGCCGCCGTCGCCGTGCTCCAGGCGGTGGACCTGCAGCCAGTAGTTTGCATCCTGTAGAACGAGAAGACGGGAGAAAAAGAAAGGTGAATGAACGCGATTTAAGGATGTCTTTGGAGCTGAAACAAAAACCGGGGTTCCGAATGTTGTTCTGCGTAAAAACATTCACGCTTTTTAGTTCTCAGACCTTCATGAGCCCTTTTTTTTTTTTTCCAAGAATGAACTAAATTTCAGTGTGAGCATAAAGAACATATTTCTACAGTAATCAGAGCTTTAATGCAGAGCATGGAAAACAGGCCGACAGGACGGATAAACTAGGGCTGGGCGATAAATCGATTTAATCGATCAATACGAATTTACAATTCTTTAAGATTTCATTTTTGGAAAATCTGGATTTTATTTTGCCAATACACTCATTGGGTTTCCATTAAGAGAACAGCATGTGATGCTGGATATATGTTTAGGCAAATATATTGTCAAAATAATGTTAAATGGAAACTTTTTTTATCATAATACAAGGTACTTCATTTACTTGTTTACTTTTTTTTAAACTTAGTTTGAAGTTCACAAGTGCAGTGAAGCCTGTTTTTTAGCTCAATGTGTAATACCACTAGCAGCAAATGTTTTGTTATATTTTCATTGTTTATAATGGCACGGCTGCCATCTTGTTTTACAAGCATGTTTCACAGCTTGTTTTTAGTTGCACTTTGAATTCAGGTCAACTCCCTGACGAAATGCTTGACATAAAAGCAAGGTTTTAAAATAATTTCTTAATTTCTTTTTATGAAACAAAAAGGAGGAAAGAAATCGATTAATCCGATTTGGTATGATAAAATCTGATCCTAGGATAAACCGATGAACAGATGGATGATATGACTGGAAATAACGTTTACATACCCCCTATAATCCATAGTTTTCCGGATGTATCTGGAAAAATGTTAAAAACCTGCGATTCAAGCAGTTGAAGGGGACGGATTCATAAAAGCGTAATCAGTGCTGTGATTTCTGTTACACAACAACCTCTGCAAGATCTAAAAACATCTTGGTGACTGAAAGGAGCAAATATCCCACACTTAACATCTTTTAAAAAAACAAAGACAAAACCTGAACATGCATTTAAAGAAGACATTCATCTTCTGTGGATGCCACTGATGTCCGCTGAGGCCGCAGTAATCAGCAGAGCTTGAAGGGAATCCACCCACAGCTACTGTGCAAGCGGCTCCAGCTTTCATGTCTAATGTTCTGACATGGAGAAACACACAAAGGCCCCATGAGAATACCACAAGGAGAGATAAGGATCGACTTTATCATTCGGAAACGCCAATTATCTGCCGAAGCCTGCACAAAAGACTTAGATATGCATCTACGACAGGAATTACTAATAAATGGGACCATTTTAGTTTTTTCAAAGGAAGTCTTAAAAGGAATTGCAATGATCAACAATGTTTATCCAAAGTTCATGACCTTTAAAATTGCATACCTTTGTGTAATCACTGATGATAATAAACAAAAAAAAAAAAAAAGTCTGGTCCTCGTTAGCATGCGTAAAATGTGCATTCATGTCCGTCTACAGAGCGTGATGCGTTTGGGCGTCACACAGCGGTCCTGACAGGTACAGTCAGTGTCCGAAGTTAACTTTCATATTCACCGCTGTAAGCTGTAGATGTAAGAATCAACCAGCAAAGCATAATTTTTACCGGCCAAAATATTAATTCGGACTGACCCCTGCTAAATATCGCCACATAATCCCGCACTACGTAATTAGCCTAGCTAAACGCTAGCTGTTAGCAAACGGACGTAGTTGCTGTAGTTCTCGCATCACATGTGAGAGTGTTTGTGTACGTTTGTTGTCATATGAGCTGAAAGCAGAGGAACATAAAGAAGCGTCCATTCAAATGATGACTGAAAAACACAAATCATTTGGTGTAAACATTTACTACATTGCCACGTAGCGGCTAGCGCCCTGAAATTTACTCGCCAAACGGAAAATTTACCCGCATTTGGCGTCTGGAGAGTGTTAATTTCAAACCCTGGGTACAATCTCAATGTTGCAGGAAACGGTCCGATGAACAAATGAGATAAACCAACGAAAAAGTAAAAAACAAAAAACAAAAAAAAGGCAGTGAACAGAACTGTGTTTTTATCAGCATGTGATAAACATGAGAAGTGGCTCATATGAAGGTGTTTACACATACAGGAGAATCGTGCCGCTTATAAAAAAAAAAAAAGGTCAGAATGCCAGCCGGCATCTCACCCTCACTATCAAGGTTATGAAGAGCTTTGAATTTAAATTTGCATTTTAAATTCAATTTTTTTCAACATTTGTTTCTTCGAAACTCAAATTTCCTCAGGCGTTTTGGATATTTGACTTATATTTATTGGGTTTTATCATATTTATATGTTCTTTAAATGCACATAGTTCTTCAATTATACATCCGGTCGTAGAAAAATCAACAAATCAAATTCCATAATTCCTCAGGCTTCAAAACAGAGGAAGCCCATGCATCATGCACCGGCTAACCTCAGTGTAACAGAAAAAAAAGTGCTCTGTGAATACAAAAATATTCAAAAGAACAGAAAGATAAAAAGAGCAGAAAAAGTAATAGATGCCGAACCGAACAAGAACCGAAAGAGAAGAAGAAGAAAGAAGAGTTTGCACTGATGTTTTCCTGTAGTTCCCTATGACCAGGACTGTCACACGTTGATGGGGCTGAGTTTACGTTTCCTGACAGCTTGAGTCGTGCAGGTTCATGCAGGGATTTCAAGCTGAAGGAGCTCAACGTGAAAAGCTGAATCTCCAAACTCCGGCTGTCTCAGTGCACAGGAGTTTGAAAGGGTCGTAGTTCAAACAGAGATGGATGACAGGACTTCTGATGCATCTAGAAAACAGAAGTAAAAACCCATGCGCCTTGAAACGAGCCCATTAGGAGCTGCACACTTTATGCAGTTGACTTATTTCCAACCAATAATACATATTTGCGTCTCCTGGGTTTTATGGGTGTCTCGTATGAAGTTTATTCATTTATGAAGTATGTAGGCCCACATCAAACAGTGAGTGCCTGAGTGTCGTTCCTGTGGCACAAAGTTCATCGTGCAAAAATAGCCCACAGCAAATTCCCCATGACCGACTGCAAACAGGGACGCACAGTAAACAAGTCAAAAAAGCCTGACAGGTGGAATAAAGAGTCACGGCCACAAAACACCGGGCCGCTGCTGATGTGGGCCTGTGTGCTAATGCTGCGTTTTCAATCTCCCAGTTAAAGGAAATACCAGTGCAAAGGTCTAAACTGCACATCCACAGCCCCTCCTGGTAGCTAACAGAGATTTACACGACAGCCCTCATCGGGGGGGGGAGACACTAAACGACGGAGGACAGATCTGGATCACAGAGGCCATCTCCTATTGTAGCGCTCATCTGTCCGACAGCAGACCTGGAAAGAGGCCAAAGGCGGCACAGTGACAGTCGGCGGGAAGCCCGGCCTCTGATTTAACGCAGACAAGCCGGCCTGCTGAGCCCGCGGTATAAAAAGGAAGACCGCGCAGCGAGCCGACGTCTGAAATGTACCCTCCGCTGTGCGATAACGGCTGCTTTAGGAAATCGTGAAGCATTACGTGCTCAACGCGGCGGAAGAGAGAACAGGCTTCAAACAACTGCGTTTAAGTCGCACAAAATATAATTTTACAGCAATCACAAGTACATATGCAGCTGTAAATTTAGTTCACAATACTAGTTATCTATATATTATACTCATGGGACAAATCCATCAGTAAAATTCTGTTTATAATAGTATCCATCTCTATATTTATTCAGTAATAACCCATGTCCTGTACATATGGAACCATTGTTTATGCTGCACCTGCTGCTATTGCACTTCTGGTTAGACCTAAACTGCATTTCGTTGCCTTGTACCTGTACCTGTGTAATGACAATAAAGTTTAATCTAATCTAATCTAAGTGTACGGCTATAGAAAATACATGTAGTGTAGTAAACACATGCAGCCTGAGGAACGAGGATTAAGTGGAAATACTGATGCAGCGTCTCAGGCCATCAGCCAGGAAGCTAAAGCTTTGACACACCTTGGATTTCCAAATGAAAAACGACCCTAATCCTACCGCTAAGTTAGTTACAAAATCAAAATAATGCCAAGGTTTCCGAGTGGCCGTCACAAATCTCTGATCTCAGTCCTGCAGATTTGTGGCTAAAGCTCAGACCCAGTGACAGCACTTCTGTAAGGTTTGGAGGTCTTGTATCATCATGCGTTCGCTGATCCATTCGCACGTTTAGCATGCTAATGCCTCCCTGCCAGAGAACGGCTGGTAATGTTGACAGACTGGGTGCCAACAACAACCAGTTTAAGTTTTCAACTTTAAATGTATTTTAACTATCTAATATAGCCGTATCTGCCCTTTTAGAGTCTCACTATGATGGAGGGAAGAGCGATGCATCTGTTTCACTCTGAGAACTAGTTTTACTTTCTCTTTTGCTCTGGCGCTGAAATTACCGCGTCAACGTTGTTGTTTTTAAATGGACGTCGAGCTGTTTACAGTCGGCATAAAACTCCTTACTGTCTTAAAACCCACGTCTGCTGCCACACACTAGTGTAACATTTATTATCATCGTGTCATTTTTATGTAAATGGAAGAGGAAAAGCAGTACCTGCTTTAAGAATTGGCCCCAAAAATAAAAATCAAGAAATAAAAAACGACAGGCCGTATCTGTTATCCGTTTGCCTGATATCAAGATAATCAGTATAGGAATCGGCCTTAAAAAACCCGTAATCGGTCGATCTTTAGGAGGAATGGGCCAAAATTTCAGAGATCTCTGTCCCAAGTCTATAAATGTATTTCTTAATTTAATAAAATGTTGTTTTTTTAATCTAGAAAAAAAAAATTCTTATTATTTTTCTGGCTCTCTGCAAACAGAATAGGAATTTGGTAATCATAAACGTTTGGTCTCATTTAGTGTCAAAATGTAATATTGTATTTATGGAATTTCCTTCTCAGGGTTCCAGCACATTTTTCATGCTCTGAGAGTTCCTGCTCTTTTTCGCACAGTTTCAGAACATAAATACAGAAATTTACCAGCAATTTATTCCAGTTATTATACAGTGATTTACAAAAAAAAAGGACGAGAGTCCGTTTTTGTTTTTTTTTAGATGGAAGAAGCTGTCTGCTTAAGAAGAGGCTTAGGGTTAGGGCTTAAGTTGTTAAACATATTACTGATAAAGAAATGGTTTTTTGATGAATTTTACTTGGTGGTATATTTTTATATTTATGAACATATAAACTACTTTTGAACTACAAGTAGCTGATTGATGAATGGGAGTAAAATTAAATGACAAAACAACATGTTAAACAAAACATCAGGAATATGTAAAGGGGAAAATAAACTCCGTGTAGGTATTAAGTGGAGACAGTAGTTCAGCTTCACTCTGGCTGTGAATTTGGACGGTCCAGCCGAGACGCCATTAAGCACAATCTCCTCCGCTCTTTGTTTACGCGACCAACGGAAGACCGGGTCCCACGAAGGACGCAGCTCCTGATTTTGGACACACCCCCTTTCTCTACATTAGTCTTTTCAAACAAAAATAAATATAACCCTTCGGAACGTCCAACGGTCGAACAGAACTTTTTTTTTTTAAAGCAAAACAGCAAAGCAAACCGACGGGGGCGGCAGCAACTCTGACCCGTTTTGCCGACTTTCAGAACCGGAGGAGGTCCGTGTCTGCGCTGCACACTGCCGTACGGACATGATGTCTGTGGAGGAGCAGAACCCGGACTTTGAGTCGGATGAGAGCGAGGCCGAGGCCGAGGCCGAGGAAGAGCAGGATCCTGACCCTGAAGACAACCAGGACGATCTTCGCAACCTCTTCAACAATCTCACTTTATTTCACGACATTCACACAAACAATGAAATAATCGACCTTCACGTAAGTCGGAAAAAAGATCCTTTGGTCATGATGGTAATGTTTTTATTCAACACCATGTTGAATAAAAAAAAAAAAGGGCATAAATATTTGTCAACTAACCCTTAATCACGTCGTTCTGCCTCCACAGCAGGCGGCTGAAGCTGCGGAACGACAAATGACTTACGACTTGGTTTCTGGGATGCTTGAGTATTTTCTAGAGAACTCTTCACAAGAAGAGGAGATGAGCTCAGCAAGCGAAGACGAGGAACTCCTCAGAACCTTTCAGGACCTTTCTGGGCTGCTTGCTGATCTGTCCTCCGTGTTATCGCCCACCGAGGAGAACGGCGAAGCGGAGGCAAGTGGAGAAGAACCGAACGACTTACAGGAAGGAGAAAACCAGACGTGAAGCTATGAAGCTATGAGCAGCAATGAGGAAAAGAGCTCCTATTGTTCAGAAAAATCAATTAAATAACAGGAAACAAAAAAAATATTTTTACACAAGCCCTATTTAATGTTTTATTTCTTGGTCATTAATTGTATAATGCATTACGACCCTGAATGTGTTGTTGGTAGGATGATGCCTTAAGGCGGATAGACATCTTCAACGTCTGAAACGTGCGCACTTCTAGTTTTTATGTATCCAGTTAGCCTAGCGGTTAGCCTAGCGATTAGCTTAGCTGTTAGCATAGGTTTTAGCCGGTCATTGTAGCTCCGCTGGTCTTACCATATAATTCGAACATGGCCAAGAGTCGCAAAAGTTTATGAATAGAAGAGGAAGCCTCAGAAAGGAATAAGACCATAGTGGATTAGGGAGACTTTTTTCACGTGATCCTCCTGAGGAGCGGAAGAGCAAGGTCAGACGGTCTTGCGCATCTGCAGTTATTCAAAACGGGACTTGGGGAAACTTCCGGAAAGAAAAAAATTGCAGACCCTTGCAAATATTGCAACGTTTTAGTCCATAATGTCTTAAGTGTACGCTTCATACAGCCAGAAGAAACTTTGTTTTCATCATTTTAAACCGGAGTAGCCATAGTTACTGGCCCTTATTGAGTGGACGAGGCTCTCCAGGCTGGCTTATCTGATCGTAGTTGTACGCAACATTAAAAAAAGCTAAGCTTTGTTATAAAAAAATTAAAATAAAATAAAATCAATGTCTCCCTCCAACATTTAAGTGGGATAACTGTAGACCAACAGAAACCTTACCGATCCTGGATTACTTCATTTGTCGCTAGAAATACATCTAACTGCAGCAGTAGATCTATGAACGAAAATAAAGAAACATTTAATGGCAGTCAGAGAATCAGTGTCCTGACCTTGCTCGCTGGGGTCAGAGTAGGGTCCTAATTGACCTGTAAAAACCTCTAATTTTATTTAATCTCATTGCCCAAGACACCATCTGTTGCTATTCAGCAAAAGACCAAAATCACATTTATCATTCACTGGTGCAGTGATGAAAATGGGTTGAAGCCTCTGGCTCACTGTTCAGGAGGGGGGAAAAATGCTTTATAGCTGGTTGCTTTGCATACACCTAACTTTGCTTAGAGAAATCTGTGCACAACATATACAGCTCTGTTTCCATGTATTTATTCATACTTGCAGCTTCGGGGCCAGGTTTTGGCTCCGATGCAAGTAACGTCTTCCTCATTCGTAAAACAAAGCAGAAAATGCTACCTTAAAGCAAGGAGTCACTGGTCTGTCGACTCAAGCCTTGCAATAGGAAGCACAAACAATGAGTGCCGTGTTGAAACCTGTGCACGGCTGGCGTCCTTGGCAGAAGCTTTGTTGTTGTTATAATATCCGGCATTTGGCACAACCGGTTAAAAAAGCCACAGGTTAGAAATGTTTCATTCAACCCAGCTCTGTCGTCATCTTCCATCTAATCTCTAATTTTCTCCAGCCTGAAATCAACAAATGCTGTGACTTATCTCAGATTAAAAAAAAATGTTTTTGCTCGCTACAAGCATGCTTTTAAAACATCAGTGCCGCTTTAATGCAGATCAGATCTACTGTTAATTTAAGCAGTTGAGTGCGACTATTTTAATGCTCTCCCCAGCGACTTGCAACGCTGAAAAATGCATTTCGCCGCAGCCTCCTCCCCCCCCTTCCGTTTAAAAAGACGGAGCTGAGAGACGCTGGAGACAGAAGATCTGAGAGAATAATTAAGTAATTGTAGATTTAGGGGTTTAGAGCAGGGAGGGATTTGGTTTAAACCCAACCAGAAGGAGAATCTGGGATGAAGACAATTAAAGACAACGAGATATTAACGAGGACCACATGACAATTATCTCATGCCGATTAGACAAAACACAACCTGATACAATCTGTGTCAATGGATGCTGCATGCTCACAGCAGGCCACGCTAATAAGCTACGGATTAGGAGCACGCAGCGGGCTTATTGACGCCCGAGCGCGTTGAACCGTTTGTGTGTGTGTGTGTGTGTGTGTGTGTGTCCGCGCACAACCTGTTGACGGGCTTACGTGACCCTGACTATCTGCAGCGGCAATTAAACCTCGAGATTTGGGTGCCTGCGTTTGTCTCGTCTTCACGACGGCGAGCTCTTACAACGGTTTCCACTCACAACACCTGCAGCCTGGGCTTCAGGGGCGACCTCAATTCATTTATCCTACAATTCAAAGCCGTAATTTTCTTAGGACTGCTTTGTGAGGACTTTGAAGGTTCACAGAATATATGTGGGGGAAAAAAAATCAAACTAAATGAAGCAGAACGGCTTAAGCAGTTCTATGCTGATGCCTTCTATCAGCTAAAACTATCATTGGGAGTCACTGTCAGGCATCGCAGCTGTTTTTGAGAATATACAACAGAGAACAGGAGCAGAAAAAAATGATTTAAAAGCATGTTTTTACAGTCATGCTGCAATTATGGTAAAAACCAGCAATATATGTTTTGCAGCCGTAAACACCAGCAGATGATACGGCTCTCTAGATAATCAGAGACTGTGGAAACCTTACGATGGACCTCAGGCCTTTGGGATTCTGCGACTGTGAGACCTTGATTTCTAACAAACATCTACTTTCATCTGAAAAGACGACTTTGGACCACTGAGCGGCGGTTACTTGTGCTCACGCTTGGTTCTGCTGGCGGTTTCTTCCTGTTACAAGGGGTTTTCTCCTCTACCCCACATTCAAGCTCGCTATGAGGGATTGCTGCAAAGTCAAAGACTCAATGCGATCATCTGTCCGCTGCCTAGCTACACGCATGAACGGTATCAGGGACTGCCTCAGAGTTAACGGCTTTATGCAACCATTTATCCACTGTCGCCACATGGATGCTCGGTATGAGGGATTGCTGCAAAATTAACGACTTGCATGTTCGCCCAGGGGGAGTGAATGCTGCAAGTCAATGACTCAATTGGTTGGTTTTAACTAAAACCAAAGAATGAAATGAACTGAAAGAATGAAATGAACTGAAAGAATAAAATGAACTTCACAACATTGTTGATAGTTAGGATCAATCTGGAAGGTACGTACTTGAGTTTGAATCTGACTACAACTCAACTTTTTGTCAAATACCATAAGATGACTTAACCGAGTTGAATCGCATTGAAACTGAATTGATTTTGTTTAAGTTTAAAAAAAAATAAAAAAATAAGGTTTTCCTTCCACTCAACTTTCCAATAATATGCTTGGACATAGCAGTTTAAAAGGTCATCTTTTTTTTTAGCAATGTGTCTTTTTTGGCTCACCCTCCTTGCAGAGGGTTTCATTATCTTTCTGTTTGACAACCATCTAGTCAGCAGTCTGACTACCCATGATTATAGGCCATAACATTTTTAAACGCTCCCCCACCCCCCACCCCCAAGTTTTACGCAATATTTATATTGTCTCAGAAATTTAATTTTAAGCCAGAATAATTTAAAATTATCTGGGGAAAAACTGCTTTAACTATAGAACTGATCTACTTACTTCAGATACAAATGCACTGTGTTAGTTAGAGGGTTAAACTCTATGGTTCAACTATCTTTGCCTCATTATTTTAACAGATTAACTGAGCTCGAGTCATTTAACAGACGTCTCAGCGCTCTAATCATCGAGAATCAATCTCGGCGGATCTTCAGATGTGCACAAACAAACCGATGGGGCTGAACAGCACGCATGATGTAAACGGTTTAGTCAAAGCAAGACTGAGGCAGGACGCCAAAGAAAACGTGTGCAACAAAACGACAGACGTGCCTACTGGGGGAGATTAACAAGTGTCTGTGATAAAATAGATCAGATCGGCGCCTCCAGACGAAGCCACCAGTTTTATTTGCTGTGGTGACGCCTCAGACGCCAGAAGCAGAGTCGCTTTACGACTGGAGGTACCTTTCGTTTGTGAAGAGCCGTGTTGGCTGCAGAAACCCAACCTGCTCCAAGCGCTTTTTAAATCGGAAGAATCACAATAACGCCGCTGATCTGTTTCTCCGTTTTTGCATAGTATCTTCTTGCATCTGATATAATTTGCTAGACAATCCTAATCTCCTGAGATAAAGTCAACACCAGACGATGTAGTCAGAGAAAGCCCCCCCGTGTGGCGTGGTGCATTTTCACTCATTTCCTCCAACTTGTTCCCACTGTGAGCGTTGGATCGGGGGTCAATGTCCTCGGGTCACAACACTATCGCTCACTCCTTTTGTCCTCCTGCTGAACCGCTCTACCTTCCCCTAACGCTGGACCCCGTTGCTCTGAGAAAACGAGGCGGAGGGAGAACGGCACCAGACACAGAAACCAGAGAGAAACCTCTGGCAAAAAGCAAACAGTCTAATGACGACGAGGGGTGGGGGGGAGACACGGAACAATGTCGCCATTCAGAGAAACTCTTATCTGATCTAAACAGGCCAGAGCTTGACAGGTTTCAACATATTATTACCTTCAAGAAATACTCAAAATTACTCCGTTTAGAAGTAGATATTAAACTGAGGCAGGTGGGCTTGGTTTTATTTGGCACATTAAATGTTTTAAAAGTGCTAAAACAATGCTGGACATTGATGGATTAGGGGCTAGTGAATGGGAATTTACTCACAAGGATCAACAGATCAAGATAAAAACGGAGACCTGTGCAAAATGCAAGAGACTGCATACCCCGTGCACGGGGGAGTGAGCCTGCCGCCTGGTTACCTTTATGAATAATGAAGAGTCACACGGAAGCGTGAGTTCAACTTTCCTTCTGTGCTGGGAAAACAGGAGCAGCCCGAGAGAACAGAGGAGCACAGAAAGAGACGGAAGGATGGAGAGGGTGGTCTGCAGGGCCAACGTGGCCTTCAGATGGGAGCGCAAAAAATTTACTTCCTGCAAAGTGCTGCCTCTTTTCCCCCATTTCTTTCACACGGTCTGGTTTCCTTTGAATAATCAACGGTTTTACTGTGGTGCATGGCAGCCCACGGTCCATGCAAACCTGCGGGATCCGCTCTGTCACCAACCAGATAATTAGTTCGTGCCTGGTCTTGCCGCATCAGACCACGAAGCAGCGCATCATTTTCAATTTCTTCATTTTTAACCTCTGCAGATTTCAGCCTTTTGGAGGCTGGTTTCCTTTCAGTGCAACGTAAACATCCATTAGCTACAGATGAACTTTCCCAGAAGTGAGCAGTCAACATTAAGCCACTGTTAGTCTTTTGTAATGTTTAGACAGCTTTATTTATAAAAAAAAACACAAACACACAGAAATTTGTAAAAATGAATGCCAACATGATGCAAACAGTAGAGAAGGAATGCATGGATCTTTACTTTAAACTCAACGAGCCGACTCGTAAGAGACCCGCAGTAAAAAGCATCAGGATCGACACTGAACTTCATCACTTCCTGCATGTTGCCACGCTGACCTTCACGCAGGTTGCTGTTTAACCGACAACCTGAGAATCAATGGGAATGTTTTCCCAGCAAACACCAGCGAAAGCAGATAAAGAACGAGTCTCACACTTTGATATTTTCCCTTCCTGTCACCTGGTTTAGCTCCTCTGCAACTCTGCTTTCATGTTCAGGGTTTCAGGAAAGTAAAAAAAAAAAAAAAGAAACATGCAGCTTGCTCTAAAAGATAAAAAACGCTCAAAATCGCCAAATTCTCAGCAACTGGATCGATTGTTTTATCGCATGCCCAACATGCATAAAAATATACTTTATTTCAGCGCAAAAGTGAGAATATCCCATCCCGCACCTACAAGCTCAAACTACAGCAGGCAATTCCCAACAGTTAGAAAATAGAAAAAACAAAAACAATTACCACTTTAATAGTTCATTTTAAAGCTATGATTTAGCAGAAGCAATTGGAAACCACCTTTGTGGAGAAAAAAAATGCCATTAATTAATCAACAAACATAAATCATAAACCTCATAGGGAATTCTTCTGTATTTAGCTGCACCCTCCTTCCAATTAACTCTCACTAGCTTCCTCGTCTCCGCTAAAAAAAGCAACTTCCCCACATAGTGATGCAGCCACCATCTTGTTTCGATGCGGTCACGGTGTGTTCAGGGCAAACCCTGGGTTTGCTAGGTTCACCTACATGCCTGAAGGCAAACTGCACAGATAACACTGTATGGCTTCCTTCCAGCCACTCTTTCAAAAAAGGCAACATTTATGGAGACAGATCAACGTTCTTCCACCTGAGCAGCAGCTCTCTGCGGCTCCTCCAGGGTTACCGTGAACCTCTGGGCTGCTTTGTTGATTAACTGTTAGTTTAGATGGACCCCCCCCCCATTTTTGGGTAATGAAGTGAACATTGAAACATTCAAATGTTTTATAACCCGACCCCGCTTTAAACGTTTCCATAACCGAATCCCTGAACTGTCTGCTGCCTTCCTCGGCCTCCATGATGCCGTCGGCTCACTAATGTTCTGGCAAACCTTTGAGGCCTCAACAGAACAGCTGGATTTATCCCTGGACCATTTATTGATCAGGTGACATTTGCACTTGGTTGGACTGGATTTTATTTTAGGGCGTCAGAGTAACGGGGCTGACTGTAAACGCACAACACAGTTTTCAGATCCATCATCTTTTTTATACATATATATATATATTCAACCTATGACTGATTTTCCTGACCTGTGATGGTCTGCCAACCTGTCCAGGGTGGCTTATGCTGGCCCAATGCATACAATCCCCATTAAATACACTGAGGTTTGTTGTTACACCAAGTTAAAGGGGTGTGAATACTTTTTTCCAGGAGCTGCACCGGGCTACCAAACGTCTATCCAGTCCTTTGGGATTCACGGCTCACACCCAGTGATGAATGCAAACCGATACCGGCCCCTCAGACACTAAAGTCGATTTTTTTTTTTTATCCGTTTTTTTAAAGTCAATTTTGAAACAAGCAAAAACACTGTTAAATAGAATATAAAAGGCTTTCAAAACAGGGTTTTCTTTTAGGCTTCAGCAATTTTTAATCCCTTTCTGTTAGTTACATCTTTAAAAAGTAAATCAAAAATTACAGGGAGAAAATCTGACTCATTTTTCACCATGTTTATCGGGAAGTAGATAAAATTCCCAAGGCTCAATGGTGCATGTGTATCATTTATCTAGTATACCTTGTCAGACCAGCCAATACGGGTATTAAAAAACAATTAAAAATTCGAGATACCTATCCAACAGGTCATCTGTGCAAATAAATTCAATGATATTATCAGAAAAGAACCATATGAGTTGTAACACATACCACACAAAAAAAAAAAACAGTTTATAATTCATTTAAAGACTGTTGTTGCTTTGCAAAGGATTTCTTTTTCAGCCAGGAAAAAAAAAACTCCACTGAAACCGTCAATCTCTCAGAAAATGGGGAGGAAAATTTAAGACTCATGCCACGGTGTCGTCTAGGGTTACACTTAGACGATACTGTCAGCTCTACAGCTTCCCAAATCTCTCCTAATCCTCAAACCTCGTAGAAGACAGGAGTCGAACTCGAGTGGAAAAATAAAAACACCAGACATTTAAAATGTCAAAATCAGCTGTCTATATGTGCCGCAATCTTAAACTAATGCAAAATATAAAGAGCAAAAGATGAAGGCTGAGTGCCAATACGACGGGTCGACTTTATACCAGTTTCAGACGTTAAATACTGAGGCCAGATGTGCTTACTTTGACTTATATATCAACAGATACTGCAGCAGACTTCGAGAGTAGATGAAAAGGGAAGAGAGAGATCCGTGAGTTATTATTTTCCTCACCTGAGATGAAGAAAAACTACAATAACCGTAATGAATAAATATGAAGAGCAGCAGCAGGAGGCTGCAATCAGAGATGAAATCAGGACGTGACTCTGAGGCACCGGGAGCCAGTTACCTGAAGCTCAACAGAGACACCAAATCCTCTCAGACTGATGTCACCCCCTTATACCTTCACTCCAAATTGGTTTCAACCAGAAGAATTAAACCCAACCATTTAACGGTTTCCTGCAGTAGTTAGATGTTGAGTTCTTAAAAGGAATACCAAGCGCAGATTAAAATGCATATCTATGTCCAAATGAGTCAGAACCATTGACATGCCTAACTCGACCTGGTAACAGTTCTGTGGCATCTTTAACTCCTTGCTTCAAATGTGTCTACAAATCTTGCACTGCAAAAACAGAACTAAAAATAAGTAAAATTTTCTTGAAATGAGTATATTTGTACTGTATTTGAGCAGCTAAATAAGATTTTCTGCCAATGGAAAGAGTAATAAGATAATTAGATATAATGCACTTGAAATAAGTTGATGGAGATGAGTTGTTCCTATTTTAAGTTCAAACATCTTATTCCATTGGCAGAATATCTTATTTAGCTGCTCAAATAAAGTACAAATACACGCATTTCAAGAAAATTTTACTTATTTTTAGTTTAGACTGTTTTTGCAGTGTGTAGACTTATAGCTTGTTAAAGTCAACTTGAAGCAAAAGAAAGTTTAGCACTTTAGCAATATACGTTCATGTGGAGAGATAAAAAAATATAAAAGTGGTCAATTTATAGTCTTTCAGGGTGGTGCTTGTATGTCGAACAGAAAGAAAGACCTGAGCAGACTAATACTTTAAAGCCGAAAATAATATTCAAAACTAAAAGCACTGAACATCGTTTTCTCATTGGTGCCTCTGGAGTTGTTCGTGGTTTGAGAAAAAAACAAACATCTGAAGACATTAAGTCAATAATTTTGGGATTTATAGTCTCATTGCTGTAAGAGACGCAGCAGCTGATTAACCAGAAATTGAAAAAAATGGCCTCAGTACTTGAGGGTTTGAGCCCCGACAGAAAAACCATCATTGGGCTGTTCATCACACTAACAGCTAGCGTTAGCTAATGTTGTTCAGGCAGTTTACAACTGTGCCGATGCACCTTCATCGCTTTACTGACCGTTCCACGTTGCTCTCTAACATCCATATTGTACTGTTAGCGTAGCACGTAGCGTCTAATTCCAGTGTAATTTTGACAACTTAAATGGTAACGGCCCGTTACGCTGAAATGCGCTCACGAGAACCCTGATGCTCTGTCCAGGCATCGACTCTACAGTCTCGTTTTTAAAAAAAATCATAGCTAGAGAGTACACAGCTGGGAATGAAAACAAACATGACCCGTTCTTTAATTCCCCACGTGCTCCAAAAGAACAACATGATATATAAAAAAAGTGTTATCCAAAACAGAAGAAACAAGGGTAAAACAGAAGTGTTTGTATTCTACTGTAGCACCACCACCAATGTATAGGATTGGACAAAGAATACAGGACAGAACTAAAAATCTAACAACTTCAACAACCCAGTACCTTCTTCAGGGAGCACTATCCATAGCGCTTTGCGGTAAGTATTTCTACCAAAAAGTATTTATTCCTCTTCAAAAAAAAAAAAAAAAAAAAAAAAAAAAAAAAAAAAAAAAAAAAATCACGTTTTGTCCCTAAAAGATAAACCAAAAAAAAATTGAAGGGATGTAACGAGATTTGGCGACATTTAGACATCACGATATTTGCCGTTGAGGAGACTGCTATCTAGCAAACTTTGGCATTGTTACAAGTGAGTAAGTTGTAACAGAAGATGCCCCGACTACACGTAGATTATTTCTTTGGCTGCATCTTGGGTTTCCAGTAGAAACGATAAATGGCAACAGAGCGACAGACAACATAAGAACTATACACCTGCACTGCGGATAACACCAGCATAGTGCAAAAAAACACCTTCAGAACCACCACAGCACTGTGCTTAAACCAGCTGCAGCTATGAGTACTATATCAAAAACACCAGACGACGCTAAATAAATGCCTTTGCACCTCTGCATAACATCTGCATCTGTATTGCAACTGAAACAAGGCCCGTTTCTTGTGGGCAGGGCTTTAGGAGACTTCAACACGTCAACCAATAGCAGGATGTCTAAGGCTACGTTGAACAACATCACAATGACAGCAGCCACCGTCAATCACAACCGGGATATCTTGAAAAGTATTCTTATAAAAGTCCTGTGCCATCTTGTGAGTTTCACTTACTGTTACACCCCTATAAACTATTGCATATTTGTACAGCGACAGCAAAAGGATACGTGGCTTTAGATGTATTGTTTTAACAAACAAGTGTGTTATGCATTTGTTATGCATACCCCCGATTAAGTGCTTCAAAGATCAATTACAGCAAGTATTCTGGGACATATGTTTGGTAGGGACTTCTTTCTTCATTTTAAAATAGGTGATGTTTATTGAGACTAAACAGAGAGCATCAGTGAACATAATGATGAAGTTTTGCTGCAGATTGTCCATTGGTTTTAGATCTGGGCTAAGGCACAGCTATACTTTAATCATATGCATTTCATTGTAGCTCTACTTCTGTGTTTAGGGCAGTCGTCCTGCCCTAAGAGAACCTTCCAGTGTATTGAAGTGCTAGCTTTCCTCCAAATGTAGCCATTTAGATAAAAAAACAATATCGTTTAGCTCCCATCGGACCAGAACACCTTCCTGCACATGTCTCCCCTACATGGCTTGTGGCTAGGGCTGCACGATATTCCAAAATGTAGCATCAGCAAAAATACTAATATCGCGACAATGATATGAGTACCATATGTGGCTATTTTCATCTTTCCTCTCCTCGTCTGTGCCTCCATCGTTCTAACTTTAGCATCCTGAATTTTTATTTTTATAACGTTATTTTTGTCCAGTGTGTGGATCTGCTGCTGCAAGACTCGGTCCAAGTGGATAAATATTGCACCAGCATAATAATAATGCAACACTTGGAAACTCCAAACAGTCAACTCCAAACAAAGGACTGTCCAAAGCTACGAGTATTGCACAAATATTGCGATGACGATACATTGGCGATATATCGTGCAGCCTTACTTGTGTCACACTGTAAACATGGCTTCTTCTGGGTCTCTTCTTACTGCTCTCCTACAAAGTTCAGACTTTCAGAATATGCAAATCTCTCCCTGGGTCTCTCGGTTGCTGCGTTGATTGTTGCTCTCCTTGTGCACCCTGTCAGTTTCAGTAGGATCGCAGTGATGCCTTGGCTTGAATAGAGCCTCATGACATATTCCACCCAAGTAACATTGCTTTTATTTTTTTTAACCTAATTGTGCTTCAAATTTCTATCTGCTGTGTTCCTCGGATTTCATGGACATTCATATTTATTCCCACCATATGTTTAAAAAGCCTCTGTGGCCTTTAAAAGACAGCTGGATTTACTCCAATGGGAAAATTACACCAGACTTTTGATAGTAATTGTCTTTTAGCTTCCAAAAAAACGTGTTTACTTGTCTTGATCTGTCACATAAAATCCCCATAAAAAAAACATTTAGGTTTGAGGTTATAATGTGACAATGTGTGACCAATGTCGATAATGTATCAATACATAAGGGTCTATGGACATTCTGATTTCTCACCATTAAACCCTCAACATTTGAAAGACAAACACCCAGCAGCCTGGCCTCACACTGCAAAAATGGAACTAAAAATAAGTACATTTTTCTTGAAATTAGTGTATTTGTACTTTATTTGAGCGGGTAAATAAGATAATCTGCCAATGGAATAAGATATTTGCACTTAAAATGGGAAGAACTCATCGCCATCACCTTATTTCAAGTGCATTATATGTAAGTATCTTATTTTAGGGGTAAAATACTCATTCCATTGGCATATAATCTTATTTACTTGATCAACTCAAGGAAAAATGCACTCATTTCGAGAAAATTTTACTTATTTTTAGTTCTGTTTTTGTAGTGCATGTGCACTAATGAGTGAAATTTTGTTGCTCTTCATCCGCACACACACACACAGAGCGGTGAAGTTGCACTCATGCACTTGAAGGCTAACTCTTGGGAGAAACCTGAAAGGGAGGGGACACATGCTGCAACACAATAACCTGATTTGTAACTTCAGTGACAGTGTGGATCGGGTTACAAGCAGCAGCCCTGGTTATAGACACCGTGGCGGAGCAACAAGAAACCACACACGCAGAACGGAGTGAGAAACTATGCCAGTTCCCAAGCTGCAGGCTGCAGCTAGCTTGATCTGCATTTATAGGCCAAGTTTTGACAGCTGAGTTTATTAATACCGTAGCTGAGTCTCCGCGCTTCCCACTGACTTTTATATTTGTTTGTATTTTGATATTCTTTCAGGAGTTTTAGATTTTATTTTCAAAAATCAAGAGTCGGCGTCTCCAAGACCTGACGCCAACAGAAGCCGCTAACTCCACACGGGGCAGAAAGGGAGTTAGTGAACTTCTCGGGAATTAAGATACAAACGTATTAAAGCGGCGGCACAAGAATGTCGGACGTGGAGGACTAATGAAACAGAGATGAATGCGGGGAACAGGTGCGGGCAGCTGACTCGGATCAAAAGAACAATGCATGGAGGCTAAAGCACAGTGAAGCCATCAGACAGGCAGCCGTCACAGCTGACAGGCCACAGCGTCTCGTCTGCTCCACATACCGCAGCGGCACAATATTCACAGCCGTAGATGCACAGGAAGCGCGTCCCTCTGAGCCGCTCTGGCTCAGTCCAGCCCATCTTCTCTTCGTGGATGAACGGAGCCAACTGTGGTCTGAAAAACGCGCCACGCCGCAGAAAGACTGCAGGCGCTCCTCGCTGGGATTGATCGCTATCAGTAGACAAATGTTGCGGTTCCGGTCGTCTGGTTTCTGGAAGAATGTGACATGCGGGATATCCTGGCAGTCAGAGGTGGAAAGTGTGGCGGAAGAAAACTACCAGCTGATTCACGGAGACTACAGTTTCTTCCTCGTACTTCTAATTAAGGACTAATTAAGGCCTTAAAGAAACCTCTAGTAAACCCAAGGCAATCTATGAACACAGAAGGTCTGTGAAGGGATGAAGATTAATTCTACGCTACATTAGATGATCATTTTTAACTTCATTTAGATCCATCAGTATTCTCAGTTGTTCCTAAGCTTCTCTAAAAATCAATAGTATGTTTACTTTCGTTAAAAATCAGTTGATTAGGTTGGTACTAAGTAATTTTTCCCAGAGGTTAATTTCCCCCCACACAGAGAAAGCTCCTAGCGATTGCAAAATATTTAATTATTTTATATATATATATATATATATATATATATATATATATATATATATATATATATATATATATATATATATATATATATATATATATATATATATTTTTTTTTTTTTTATTATCTGAGAACTATAACATGGCTGGATGATAATTCAACAATTCAATAACGATATATATGGATCGATAGACGTATCGATCCATATATATCAGGGGTCAATAAAAAGTTCAATAAAAGAACAGTGCATTCTTAATACTACAGTCATTGCATCCTCCCAACCAATCACAAACCCAGGAAAGCTCCATCAGCCTTCAAAGAGTTCAGAGACGTGTTCTTTTTTTCTTTTTTAACACTTTGAGTTTTCGTAATAAGTTGGTTGAATAAAGGGTTGTGTTTGAATCCATTTATTTAAAAAGTAGGTCATCAAGCAACATAAAATGGCCTGGGCTGCACTGTATATTTTGAATTCTTTTGATATTTATCGATATCGATCAATATGATTTATATTTTATCAATATGCTCTTATTTTATATCGTCCAGCCCTAGTATACCAAAGGATTTTGAGAAGATGCCTTGAGTTGCTGAGCTTCCAGCTGTGTGAAAAATACGCGTGGCCTTTGTTTAACGCAACGCATACCTGGCTACGGGAAGGCGTTTGGCTCAAGCTTGCAGCCTCCGCCTGGTATCGGGTCGGATCAAGCTCACGCCATAAATAAACCACTCGAGAGAAAATTTAAAAAAAACACAGAGAATGCGTCCTCCAAATGGTTTCGGTAGGGTTGTTTTGATCTGCACCCCTGTATACAGACGAACCGCACCACAGGGGGACAGCGAACCAAGAGTTGGTTTTAAATGGACTTAACCCCAAAAGTCAGCTTTTCATTCATCTTGGTGTCCCTTTTTAGCCTCTCAGAGAAAGTTAGGATTTATTTTTTTAATCCTCCCCCCCTTGTACTGCATCCAAATCCGTGTATGTCCGGACCATGGCATCATAGCATCATCTTAAAGATTAATGTACCCAGTTCTTTCATTGGAACGGCTGGTTTTGCACAACAAGCCGAGCAGCGGTTCTTAAATCCTCGTAAAAAAGGTCACCAGTAGATAGTTTACAGCAATATATATGATTCTCAGATCTCTTCCCTCATTCTATAACGGTTGATTCATTTTTTATGTATTTTTTTCCTCCCTTTAGTAATATAAACCACATGGAGCTGCATGTGCTTTGAATGTGCAATGTAAATCACGTTTGGTTGTCCCTTATAAGGAAACGGGCACAAAAGCGAGGGCAGCATGGGGGAAAAAAATAATGTTTAAAAGTATACACCCATTTTTTGATTACATAATGTAATTAGTGCAACACTAAAAAGTTCTGAAACACACTCATATGAATTTTTCCACTAAAGTCATCTGGTCTTCATGTATTTCTAATTCTGTTTAAGTCTTTATAAAAACAATTTATATTTTCTGTAGATGAAATGATGGGTGGGCGATATCACTGCAAAAACAGACTAAACTTAACTAAAAATAAGTTAAAGTTTACTTGAAATGAGTGTACTTGCACTTTATTTCAGTGGGTAAATAAGATAATCTGCCAATGGGATTAGATTTTTGCACTTAAAATAGGAATAACTCATATCCATCAACTTATTTCAAGTGCATTATATCTAATTATCTTAATTTAGGGGTAAAATTACTTTTTCCATTGGCAGATAATCTCATTTAGCTGCTCGAATCAAGGACAAATACACTAACTTTAAGAACATTTGACTTATTTTTAGTTCTCTTTTTGCATTGTATAAACTTTAAATTTTTATCATGATATATAGTTGTACTAATGTGGTAACGATAAAATGTTACGATAAAGATGAAATGCAAAGTCTTCAGACATGGAGGTAAAAAAAAAGGAGGGTACTAAATACAACAAACCCAGAAAATACCTCTACTTTAAGACCCTGAGATACATAATAAAACGAAAAGAGAAAGCCCTAAAAGCTGTTTTTTTAACATTAAAAAACGAGAAATGTCCATTTCACAAATGAAACGCTTAATTGTAAAAAAAAAAAAAAAGCAAAGCATGGTGATGTTTCTGCAATGATCTACAGAAAGAGACCAAATAACTGCGGCTGGTAGAGGGGGAATCTCCTGCTGTGCTTCCATTTTTCATTGCTTCCCATTTAGCCAAAGGAGGCAGTGGGAGCTCATGAAGAGTAGGTGGGATAAAAATGATCCAAATGTAATCAATCATGGAGTCAACGATAGAAAAGCTTTGGGCAAAACCGCAGGAAACACTGGCTGCTTTCAGAGGAATCAACATATCCTGCTGAAGTACTGACACCTAAACTTCAGCTAACTGATGTCCCAAAATGCACATTCAGCCTCAAACTTGGCACGGATGGAAGCCGATACAATTAGGGCTTTGGTACCCCGACATTTAAAAAAAAAAAAACACCCCAGTATGTCCCTTTGGACAACAAACAGAAACCACAACCATGGAGACGAGCTGACACCGTCCCCACATTCAACCAAAACTTGTTCTGTTACTTTCCTTATCGAGAGACCAAGAAAAAGCACATTCACCTGCCAACAAACAAATGGAAGAGCTGCTCCGTTTATATTTTTTTTAGTCATCTAGATTAAATTTCAACTGCAACATGTAAACGTGCATCATTTAAATCAACTTAATCTGTGAAAATGTCAAAAGAAAAATGAAGTTTCGATGCAATGAGGTAATGACTGACACAATAAAATAACTTTGGGGTTTTGTGGCCTCTACTCTTTTTTTATATTACAGCCACAAAAAGAAGGTTTTATCAAGGATTAAGCGTATAAAAGACTGGATATAAAAGTCTGAAGCCCCACTAAAAGCACCTCAGAGTTTTGAGGACTGACGACTTAAGCCTACAGGATCTGCCGTCCATCACATTACATATAAACAGATGCGATTTCTTCTTAAAAAGATGTCTTAAGCCATTCAACCCTTTCAGGTTCAGACACGTCTTTATCAAATCCGTACACACCTTGGCCCTTATTCCTCTCATCCCACTTTTTTAAAAATAAAAGGCTTACGAGAGGTGGGTCGCACTAAAACCAATGACTTATCCCCGTCAAACAATCAGTCCCAACTGTCGTCTGCGTCTGGGTAAAAAACAACTCCCGTACCGGCCGCGCCTGGTCTGGTTACAAAGCCAGACGTCGCCAACGTGAGCCGGAGACGACGTACGAAGTTGTAGGCGCAGCTGCCACAAATGCTCAACGCTCAAATGCGTCCAGGTAACCAAGGCTGCAGAGAGGAAAAAGGAGACTAACTACTAAAAAGGTTCTGCAACAGAGGAAAATGTGTTAAAATCCAGCTTTGTAGACAAGTTGCTACAGGTCGCTTATTGACTCTGAAATGAATAAATTACCCATTCCTTATGAACCACTATGTCACCACCTCTTCATTAAAAAGGCAAGAGCCCCAGTTTTACTGGAACAGCCTGCAGGTTAAGAAGCATATGGGAGCGCTCCGTCTCCAAACCTGCTTCAATTGGTAAAAAACGACAACGTCATCGACAAAGATTGTAAAAAAAAAAAAAAAAAAAGATGGTACCAGAGCAAAAACCCTGCACAGGCGTTTTTCTGTAGCCTGCTTTTAAAGACTGGTTTTACTTGCCATCTGCTACGTCTACAGATGGTTCGGCTACCAGATACCGTTGCATGCTCCATCACCCTGAGGGGATACAGGGGTTTGACGCAAACAACTTCAACATATGTTGGAAAAGCCGCAGCTAAACAACCGATAATACAAAAAAAAACTCAGAAAAACAAGATGAAACTGTCGCCTGCAAAACTTAAGTTTTGTGTTTTAGTTTTAAGCCTCCTAGTCTGTAGGAGACCTTTACTGTGGACCAGTTTAGGGCTGAACGATTTCGGAAAATAATCTAATTGCGGTTTTATAACTTAATATTGCGATTCAATGCGACTATTTTTAAGTTTAATTTATCATGTCTTTTTAAACATATATACAAATAACAAATCAATGTTTCATCGCTGTGACGATTAGATGCTAAAAGAGCCGCTACGTTTCAACTCGGAGCAGAAATGATTGTGTTCTGCATTAACCACAAGCAACAAAAATGGCCTCTAGATAAATATGTTTGTAGACAAGGACTATTTAAAACAAGAACTTTTAATGTTTCTATTGATCAGAATGTTATTCAAGAGAACAGCTTTTAATTGATTTGGACATCAATCCTTGTTGAACATAAAGTGCAACCAACAAACAAGTCTATGTATTAAAACTGATTGACCTGTACTTAATGCTATGTATGATTATATAAACTCTAAAACAAGTAATAAAATTAGATTATCTCACTGCTGCAGCTCTCTTCCCTTCCATGTGGAGGCAAACCCACTTTAAACATATTACTGACCCCTAAAGGTCTGATTCACTAATTGTTACATAGCCAAAAATTGCAGACCTCTGCGATTTGGAAAACTGCGTTTTTTTAAATTGCGATTATATTGAAAATGCGATTAATTGTGCAGCCCAAGACCAGCTTATGGTATTCTTTCGAAATCTATTAGAGCTGCACAATATATCAAACCATGATTGTCACAGCAACAATTATCTGTACAATATAATAGTCGTGAAGGACTTCCTGGATTTTTTTCAAGTCACTTTAAAAATGTTTTATTGACCCCAAAGGTAAATCAAATGCCGGCTGTGGACAGGAAGGGTCTCCTGCAGCTGTCTGTGTTACAGCAGAACTGAAGACGCCTGTTGCTGTTGGACAGTGTGATGAAGACAATCCACAAGATTGCCCAAAATATTCGTCATCCCGACTCTTTGACTCCACATGTATCCTCGGGGGTCCAGTGGTTCAGGGTGCTGACAAAACGTACAGAAAGGTTGTCTTAACTCATAAAAACCTGGGGTATTGATCCTTCCTAAACGTTGCACTAAAGCTTGGAGCTTTGTCTTTGTTTTCTTGGAGGACGTCTGTGACTCAGCGAGCTCTTTTCGCTACGCCTGGCTGTTCTTTTGTAAACTTAACGGCGTTAAGTCATGCAAAGTCATTCGCCTACATGCCAACGCTCCAAACCGATCCAGCTTCATGAGGTTTAGGATTTTTTTGGGGGGGCCAAGATCCAGTAGCAAGACCTGACACTTTGGTCGCTGAGCTGGAAATCCCACCCTGGGTGTGGGATGTGGACACATCTGTTGGCATCTTTGGGGACTAAACAGACCTGCATGGACAGAAAATGGACTAAACAGGCCCTCATTGATGTGTTACAGAAACAGCTGGAAGACAGACGTTTGTTACAATGACGACTGAGAAGCTGGTCAAAGTGGAAACAACAGGACTATTCATCACCCTGGGAAACACGCATCCTATTACCGTATTTTCCGGACTATAAGTCACAGTTTTTTTTCATAGTTTGGCCGGGGGTGCGACTTATACTCTGGAGCGACTTATGTGTCAAATTATTACACATTTTTACCGGTATATCATTACACCTGTTATTTTCACACCAAACCAAAAGAGGGCGCTCTAGATCTTTGTACGGTAAGGTAACCGTACAATTATTCAGCCTGTTGTTGCCTCCGTTCTATTTTTATTTAAAATTGCCTTTCAAGATGTCATGTCTGTTCTTGATATTGTATATTATCAAATAAATTTCCCCCAAAAATGCGACTTATACTCCAGTGCGACATATGTTTTTTCCTTCTTTGTTATGCATTTTATAGCTGGCGCAACTTGTACTCCGGAGCGACTTATAGTCCGGAAAATACGGTAATTATTCCGATAACTAGGATCCATTTTTCCCCATTTGTCAGAACGCCGCATGAAGGGAAACGAAGAGAAGGCCTTCATAAAACTACAGAGAGGTTTCCTTAAGGAAGCCAAACGACAAACGTAGGCCTTCAAAGCTGAAGCATAAGAGAGAGGAAGGCTTTCTTCAGGACATGGAGGGGGAGGAAAGGAAGCTGGGATGAAGAGATGAATGTGGGCAGAAGAGAGGAAGGAGCTGAGGGAGGTGAAGACACTAATCACAGTCGTTTCCCTCTCTGCGTGCTGGGAATAAACGAAAAGGGTTTCAGTCACAGCGAATTTAGATCCTTTCCTTCGTATCTGGGAAAACATCAGGGTCTGAATCTGACTTGTAAAACTCTCACGTGCCTCCCCTGTGCGGATTTCGTCAGGAAATCCCATCTAAAAAAAAAAAAAAATCAAAAAAAAAATCAAGGCAAGCTCTGGACACCAAACAACCTGTAATCCTCAGACGAATAAAAATTGCTTTTTACCAAGTCAAGACTTCTCATTTGGATTTGCGCGCACTGACAGCAGTATGGATGCCTATGGTACGCGCGGGCAGACAACCCTGCACTCGTTCCCCCCCCCCCCTCAGCGAGTCGAACTGCGGTGATGTAAGAGGATAAAGAGCGGGGCCGGGACACTGTCTGCTCCAGTGAAACACACACACGGATTTACACCGACAGCAGGAAACTTTTCCGCAAACCCCAACGCGCACTGAAAATGTCACAGGTCTCCTTCCTCACGTAGAAAAACACAAAACACGCCTCTGCCTGTGGGTAACGGAGGCCCTTCTCCCACATGCGAGGCATGCAAGTGTTTTCACATGCTGGTTTTAAATATAGCCGCACTTATTTGCTCTATAAATACGGTCCTACAATAACTGCAACCCGCCCGTTTCAGGGACATTTCCTTTGGTGTTCATTCTGAAAGTGCCTGTGTGCAACGACAACGAATCCTGATCCTCGAGTGTTCTTCACTAAAAATAAATAAATAAATAAAATACAGCGGATCAAATCAAAGCAGAGGAAAACATGCAGAACAACAACAATAAATCTTAGAGTGCTCACAGGGAGCCAGCTGAACCAAAGCCACAAACGGTCCTAATCTTTGGCAGGAGTCAACAGTGGTTTTGTTTTTAATCTGTCAAGTCTGGATTTTGAAGATACGGGTATTTATGGAGTCTCCTCCTCCATGCCAGCTTTCCCAAAAAGCCTCGCTGGACGCTGGAGCTTTGACTGCGACCCGAGCTGACGAAACGAGCCGACCGCACAAACAGCAGATGATCCTGACGTGAACAGTAAAACCAAACCGGCCCCGGTTGGCTGGTGGCGTCGGGCTTTTAGCTCAGAGGTGATCAAAGGTGTTGGCAATGAATCCGTAGGAGGCAGGAGCGGGTGAACAACAAGGCTGGATGTTAAGATCGAGGTCCAAGCTGCCGCTCTGAGAACGCCTCCAGGCTTTTCCTGTTGTTTCACGGCAGGAAAAGCTTCTGCGGTTGGCTTGTGATTGGAAATAAGTGGAGCGTGTTGACTTTGAAGCTCTGGTCGCTTTAAATGTAAATCAAGAGTTAAAAGCTAGTAATGTTTGCTCAAAAACGCTTTGAGGAGCACCTTTTAAACAGCAGCAACAGGGATGACTTTAAACAAAACTGCACATCAAGCTGCAGCTTAATCGTTTCTTGACTTTGAAACAGCGATGCCTTAAAAATGAGGGAAGAAATGACAGCGTGTCGCCATCATTCAATGTAACGGCTGTAGGACTGACCAGTTCCAGGTGTGATGTGGACAAATCTTCATATTATTTCTTGTGTCTCTCCAGCAAACATACTTGCTGTTAGTTTATAACCCTGTGTGCATCAAAATTAGGGATTCCAGTTATTGATTAATGAGTTGATTGATCTAAAGTTGATTGATCTGATCAATCAACTAATAATCCACTGATAAGCAGCCATTTAAAAAAAAAAAAAAAAAAAACTTGTTTTCTTCTGTTGTATCAAGAGGATCTTCCCATAAACACGAAGGGCTTTTTTTTATACAATATGCTGCCAGTTGTATTAAATGCTGACAGAATATACTAATATTGTTTTTTTCGTAAATAATAAAACGTGGACATGGAAGCTATTAGGTTACTCAAGATAAACAAATAGGTTGAATAGAATAAAATATATGAAACACTAATATTCTCCACGACCCATCAACCGTGCTTTTGGCATCATGTCTTTCTCTGTTAAGTTACGCTTTCTTTTTTTTTTTTTTTTTTTTTTGTGTATCGCCCTCCGCTTTTCTGTCATCACATCCTGGCCTTCTGAGCAGCTCAGTGAGTTTTGGTAGAGAAGTTGACTCTGCTCCGCCATGCAGCATGGCTGAATGTGGGCCACTTAGCTGACAACTAGGTGTTTATATTTAAAAACATAACTGCATAGAGCATTTTGCATCCGTGTTGTCATTAAAAAGTGCAAAAATCGTCCCACCTCAGACTCCGTTTGGACCGCTCCATGTTGCCTCTGTCTTTCCTTCTTTTTCTAACAACTACTGTGGTCTGGCTCCACTTTAGAATGACTGGCAGCGCTCACATTTGGATGCCAGCGATGCTGCAACACTGACATCATCTGCTAAGTTAATAAACTTTAACCTAATTAACCATTTATTAACAATTATTAAGCCGATTATTTATTTGCATCCCTAATCTGAAGGTTTAATGTTGAAAACCCAATAAAATAGCTTTGTGAAACAGAATAAATCTCTGAACGTTAAGAGTGAAACCTCAGAACCGCCTCTCGTGCATCCAGACTGACGTTCTGCAACATGTGTGAGACAGAAGGAGGAACACGTCCAGCAACCCTGGTTGAGATCTGGGCCACAATTCAATACGTGGATCAAGATCGTCTAAATGGGGCGCTTGTTTCAAACAAATGGCCTCCTCTTTGAAATGCCAGGCATGTTGGGTTGGGTGTCCTAATTCATGTGTGCGAGAGGGCAAACTTGAGCACAGACACACAATCTTGTCTGATCATGTCAAAGAAGGGAGCAGTCCCACGTCAAACCTGACGGGTCTCTCTCTCTCTCTCACACTGAGCTTTTTATCTAGAAAGAACCCCTTTTCTTACCTCTACAGTCACCAGTAAGATACACTGCATTTAGGTCTGTTTAGAATAAAACCCTCTTCATTTCAAATGTCAGCTGTCAAAGACTATTTTCTGCAAACCAAAGCTCAAAAGAACAGGGATACTGGGAAAACCACTGCAGAAAAAGACTCAAGTACATCCTTTTTTCTTTTTTTTTAAACTATGCGATTGCAAAGGGACATAAAATGTCGCCGGAACAGTTGCTAATGCAATGCACAAAAATCTCCCTTTAAATCTGGACAAATGCATAAGCTGAGGTATGCGTCGTTTTTTAAAAATCAAGCAATTCTTTCTGCAACAATCTTGGAACAGCGCAACAGAGCCGCTGCAAACCTCACAGACAGAAACATCACATTTCTTTATAAACTCCCCACAGCGTCATCACGGCTGCAGCCTCGCACTCTGCAGCCACAACAGGCGCACTGATTACATTTTCATTTTAGCAGCTAAAGGGGTGAACATTTGAAAGTGATTTTGCCCTTGGGTCTGGGCTCTATGCATGCATAGACACTTCATAACAACAGCTATTCTCTGAACGGTTGTGGTCAAGAGTATTTCTGGTTAGGGCCGGGGCCGCACATACCAAAATATTCCCTCTGTTACTGGTGCCGAGTGTCTGGAAGAAATCAATCTAGGCTACGGCTACTCGTGTGTAGGATATGTTCCTCATGGAAAGGAAGAAGTAGCTCCACAAACCAATGCAGCTGATATTTGCAGAAACGAAAAGAGACATTTCTATGTGTTTCTTTTATTCTGTGGAAAATGTCTATGAATCACATCAGTACTTCTAATAATTCTCAATATGTAAAAGCTGTTCCTATTTACCCAGATCTGAAATCTCTTACCATCTAGAAAGGGAGTGTGTAAGCATTTTAGGGAAGTTTTGTTTCTTCTAAAAGTAAATCAGGAACTTCAATAAAAGGCCAGATACAATCTATCAGTAGCTATGTTTACAAAATTTCACGATCAGATTGTCATGTATTCAGATTAAAAAACAAAAAAAAAAAACTTTCAGATTGTACTGTTTATAGGGGAATTTAATCCGATTATAATGTGCCTTCATATGCACCTGGCTTTATTCAGAATAGTACAACTCAGACATGCACATTGTCAAATTTCCCTAAAAATAAGAAACAAAACAGAAGAAGAAGAACTTCCGTCTTTGCTGAACAACAAAAAATAGGAAACAATTACGGTTCAAACTTTACTGGATAAGTGACAGTTTTGAGTTCTTTTAATGTTTCGAATAGAAAAAGGTTTAGGGCTGGTCAATAAATTAAAATTTGCAACTCCTGAAGGTCACGTTTTTTTGTTTTTCTTTTTGCCAATACTCTCTCCTGGGCTTCCATAAAACTTTGCACTATATCAGTCCTGAAAGTCCACATTGTTTTGTTAAAATGCTTCAAAGAGGAGACCTTTTTACCGTAAGATGGGGCAGTTTAGTTTATTCACTTACTGATTTTTTTTAAGTTGGTGTAAAGTACCACAAGTGAAGTGAAGCCTGTTTTTAGATGTGTAACACATCTAGGAGCAAACATCTAGTGTTATATTTTCATTATTTACTATGGCAGAGCCCGCCATCATGTTTTATAAGCATGTTTTAAGGCTCGCAATAAGTTGCACTTTGAATTCAGGTCAACTCTGAGATCAGATTATTGAAATAAAAGCAAGTCTTAAAAAAATCATTTCAGCAATTTGCTTTTACAAAACAAAAAAAAGAAAATCAAATAATCAGATTTGGCTGAAAAAAAATAAAAAAATCAGAGATTTTATTTTCCAACCATATGGCCAAGCTCTAGAAAGGTTGTATCGGGAGCACAGATAGTTTCGCCCACATGTGCACTCAGTCAGTTTGCCAAATTCAGAATAATTTGATCCTGACAAGCGTTTCCATGCATGCTGACTGGATTGTTGATCGGCATAGACCACCCCTCTCATTCAGATCACAGCTTCATTCTGATAGATCTTAATCCGATCACGATATTCCGATTGCCGTGTTTACGTAACGCATTTCTATCCCGATTGGCTGTTTATTCCGATTATTTTCCTCGATGTAAACGTAGCTGTTGAATGCATCAGATCAGGTGATAAACTTACTTTGTCCTTGCCGGCAAATTAAGTCCAAATCCTGCACAGCTGAAAGCAAATTTCCTTCACGGTCTCTACGGTCCGCATGTCTAATATCACCAACCTTCGTGGTGGTTCTTGCTTATATTTGGAACTGAGGCCCTAGCTGGATTGTTAATGTGTTGAAGGCATTTTAATTAAACCTTCTGTCCCTTCGATGTTTCAGCTACTTCAGAAGAACCCCGTCATCACCTCCATGCATCGCAAGGAGTACAACAGAGGGTAAAAGGCTTTGCACCCCTGCAGGATTACACTCTGCCACATGAGCGGAAGAGTCTTCCGCCAGGAACCGATCTGCAGCCGCCTCTGTACTTACTCCCACCCGCGTTAAAGAGGTGTAAGAGGAGAGATGGGAGAGGCCGGCCTGGAAAATCTGGATCTCGTGCGACCATCAGCGGAGGCGCAACCGGTTCTATAACTTTAACAGAGCGGAGTGACAAGACATTTATTACTTTATCGCATAAAAGAACTGGATCCGCCTGATGCAAATGGGTCAACCACATCATCTGACTCAAATGTTCCTTTCATCCACTTATTTGAAGAAGCGATGAGACGCCCCAGCAGCAGCAGACAGTAGGGAGAGGCATCACACATCTGAAGAGTGAAGTTTAAGCCCCCCCCCCAACCACTGCCCTCCCTAATCTAATGCCCCTGCTCTGCCCAAAGGCCAATAATCATCTGTCAGAGGCAGAGCTCTCATTTGGCCCATCCTATATTTAGACGACAAAGCCTCATCAGACTAAGTACTGAATTCAATTTCAAGAGACATCATTAATCTGAACTCATAAATAATTTACTCTGCGGTGATGTTTGGCTCTTTTCAGCGGTGTAGCTTCACACTTATTTCCACCCAACACCGCGGCTGAAAAGGGGAAAAACTGCAGATATGTCAACCGACTTATTTTGAGGGTTTTCTGTGACGAACGTCACTGGCGGTATAATCCTTGCACTTCTGTTTGCACAAGACATGCACGTGTCCCGCCCCCCACTGCTGGGGACAAACCGCTGAAAACAAAAAAGATTTAAGGAAAAAAAAAAAAGGGAGCTTCGATTTTATGCCTCTCGTTAGGAAAATCTCATTGGGATTCCAGCGGCACAAAGAAGAAAAGGAATAAATCATCTGAACAAAATGTGAGGAACAGGCAGGAAAACTGAAACGGTCAAGATGGCAGCAAAATGTACGATAGTCTGGTAAGAAGATCCTGTGTTGACGGTTTGATCACTGGGAACAATGGCAAAGGTTCTGCTTGTTCTCTAATCTGAACCCTTTTTTGCACCGCCAACAGAAGAATCAATCGACCCTTTCCCATTGGGGTCTACTCGACTTGTTTCTACTCAACTCTACGCGTTTCGGGTCTTTTCCGTTACAACTAGGTACCGCGTCAATGTGGTCGGGGGTCGTCGAAGCAAGGTAACGCGGCGCGTTTGTACGAGACAGAAGTACAACGCAGCAATAGAGGGCATAATAAAAATAATAATTGAACTTTATTGATCTCACAATGGAGAAATTCACTTCTGCATCTTAACCCATCCCCATTGGGGAGCAGTGGGCTGCCACTGTGCGGCGTCTGGGGAGCAATTGGGGGTTGAGGGTCTTGCTCAGGGACCCAGAGTGCAGGCAGTGGGGATCGGACCGGGTACTTGCATCCTTCTCTAAGTGCAAGCGCGCTGCTCTAACCACTAGGCCAACACTCCCCACTGGTAGCACTGTTGGGCGTTCTGCTGAGTCTACGGCTTTTAGTCAGACCTTTTGTACTCTGGAGCAGTACAGGAGAAAGTGGGAAGCCATAGAGCGGTATCAAATGAATGAAAGGATACAGAGCTTCCATTTTCCTTCAATAGAATATACTCAGTTACTGTTGAGAGCTTTGACAAATGCTGGGTCTGATTTTTATTAGGGAGTTTCACTAGTGACGCCACCCCGTACCCAATCAGTGACAGCCAGTTCTCTGGTGTAGCGTGTTCAGCCCGCCTCGGCTTGCTTGGAATCACAATCAGCCAAAAAGTAGGAAAACCCTAACAGCCGGGCAGAGGCATGCCGCGGTGACATGGTACCAATGGGAAAGGGTCAAAAAAGAGCTGTGCTAGCTTCAACATGGCGTCCCGCTGCTGCCAGACAGCCGCAGCACAGCTGATAAGGGACCTTCCAACCCAATCACTAGACTGGAAGGGATAGAGGACCACAACGACAAATGTATGCCCAATTGTGCAATACGACTAACTCAAAACTATGACAAACCCCAAAAACAAGTTAGACTTAAACCGCAACAGCAACAAGCCGGACATCCCAGCGACTGGCATCAGCTCAAAGCTCCCCATGGAAATCCCTCAGTTAGCGACTTTTGTCCCTAAATTGGCCAAGTCAACGACATTTCATTCCACCGATCCCAACATACAACATAAAAAAAATACCTAGCAAAGAACCACTTTAAGTAGATTCCAATACCAAAAACAAACTGGTACAAGTGATTTATTGGTGTCAAAATCTTAAATACAATTCTGACTAACTGGATTTTGGGTTTTCATTAGTTGTAAAGATTTAATCATCAAAGCTGACAAGTAAGTTCATAAAATATGTACTATGTGTAAGGAATCTCTGGGAGTTAGACTATTTGAAATACAAGATTAAACGACATACAAATTCCAAAGACAATGCTCATTTAATATGAAACATTTGGCTCTTTCAACTGAGGATAGACCAGACAACTGGCCCCTTAACCCTCACCTGCATTAAGGTATGGCATTGTGGGCCATTATATGATTGGCTGAAAGTTATTTATTGAGATGTAAGAATGCGGTCTCCACCCGCTCAATTCAATGACCTTCAGCCATCATGTCAGGTCTGAGCTGGAAAAAGATCCGTTATTTGATTCAGAGTCAAATGGTCAAATTTAATTAGATCTCTGCTTCTTTAAACCGCATGTCCAACTTGGAGATATGTCTGCTGCACCATAATTTGATCTTTTACGTAGATCACCAGATCTACCAGACAACAGAATAGATTTGTTTTGGGTTTTATTTTCCTTCCTTTTATGCCCTTCTCTAATGTTTTCACACATCAAAATCTGGTTGAGGTTCACTTCTCTGCTTTCCCTCGGCGCATGATCGTAGGACCGACATTAAGCTCTAACAGCGTTTGCAACAAGCCAGAAAAAAAAAATGTTGGGACTTTCTGAAATAAAATAAAAATGAAATCAGATCAAGTACCAAGTCAAATGTATAAGCATGTTGAGCCCTTTTGGCACAAACATCAGCCTATTTTATTCTGTCAGGCCAACACAGCTGATTTGAAAAAAAAAAAAAAAAAGAAACAAAGAAAGAAACAAACAAACAAACAAACAAACAAACAAACAAACAAACAAACAAAAATCTGACAAAGGTAGAGGACGTTTGTACTCGTCCTCCTTTTACCCTTTTACTACTATTTGGACACGTCACCAGTCCATCACACGCCATACCCAAATCAGCTTTGATCAATTTATTCAACTTGGCTAAAAAAGCCAACATCTTTAAAAGATCTATCCTGTTACTGCAGAAAATAGAGCCTCTAATTTCTTTTTGTTTTAATCAAGACCAAAAGAATTAGTTAATTGAACGCTTTTCTTTTACAAAAAGTGCATAGTCACGTTTTTTTGACTTTGTTTATTTCTACAGTCTCACTCTGGTTGCATACAAAGTTTTTTATGAAAGATTATCATGTCTTGCTGCCGTTTTAGTTGTTATTTTGGCGTTTTACACGTAGTTTTTGCTCAGTTTGTTAGTGAATAGAGTCTTTCGTGTTTATTTACGAGTTTAACGGAAGTATGTACTGTGCATGCACAGCAGGAGATAAAACAAGGAAGCAGCTAACGGCTATTAGCATCTCCCTGCAAAACAATTAAGAATGGTCCAAGATTCAGTGAAAATAAAAACGTCAAAAAAAAATATGATTCCAAGAGAGAAAATACTGGAATATCACGGGGAATACAGTATTAATGTTGGTGTTCACTGAAGCAGACACTAAACCTGCCGAGGCTCAGATGTGACGCAGAGTTGACTGACATGAGTAAATGTTCTTATATGAGGCTCTTAAGGTTCCTTAAGGTTATTTAATTAATAATGGTTGGTCTTTGATCACGCCGAGCTGCCGCTTAACTGCGAGGCATTACAGAGGGTCAGGCTCGGCTCCGGCATTATTTACAATTGATTTATAAAATTAAGCTAACCAGCATTATGATAGTTCTGTGATACTGCCACTAGATGGCGCCACGCCCGGTCATATCTGGTCTCCGGGGGGCTATATATCCGGGGACTATATAACATTATCAGGATGGAGGCTTAGTGTATATAACTTTATCTTATCATGATCAAACAGTTTTTGGTCTTTTTTATAAGCATATAAGGCAAACATGAACACCCTTTTTTACAGAGAAATCAGATTACTTAATTTGTTTAGCTAAAATATTGCACATTTAGCTTATTTATGAGTAGGTTCAAAAAAAGGAAAAAAAGGAAAAACCTAATAATTTTTGTCATTTTATCTTTTTGGCCAGCGACAACCCTCTGCAACACAGCAGAAAGCCAGACTGATGTGCGTTTAACAGTAAAAACAAGCCTCTAGTAGGTTATTGTCCAACTGTGACCTACACTTCTCCTTTGAGCTCAAACAAAGTCAAGTTTTTCCCATAAATTCAACATTAACACAAGCAGAAGACTTTGGGATCCAAAGGGGACACTGCTCCTGTCTGAGCTTGGAGGAAATGTTTAGGTGTGTTTATTATTGGAGGAAGCCGATGACTAACCTCCTAGTTATAGTTGGAAAGTTTAGCATAACCATCAGTCTGCAGGATTTAAGCATTGCTGAGGCTCAAACCACAAAAACTCTTTGGTAAATTCGACTCGGGAGGCTTTCGCAGGAGCACAATGATGAATACTATGTAGTGTTCCCTCACCCAAGCGGTGACACTGTTCCATTATGAACCCGGTTCTAACTTTAATGACATCACACCAAATGGTTTCACGTGTTTGATTTTATTCGCTGGACATTTTACTGAACTGAACAGAGCTCAGCTTACACCGCCGCTACTTTTCCCCGAGGTCAAAGCCTTCTAACACTCGAGCAGAGCTGCTACAAGAAGCGTATTCTCCTGAACACAGAGCAGCTCTCTGAGCCACACGCCCACTTTTTTTTTTTTTCCTTCCACAAACGCCCCTCTGTGAGGAATAACTAAAAGAAATTTCCTTTATAAATAAGCCCACAGATGATACAGCTGAAAGTCCTGGTTGACTGAACGAAAAGAAAAAGAGCAGCAGATAGTCCGGCGATGATACGCTAGAGCGTATTTATGAGCTTCCTGATTCCTCCTCCTCCTCTTCTTCTTCTTCTTCCTCCTCGCACGAGTTTACATTCAAGCACTTCCCCTGTTTATACAAGAAACTCTGCAGCCGGACCAAAAGGGAGGGGGAAAAAGTGACTTGACCTCAAAACACGGCCCTGTGAAGCACGGACTCGTGGCAAGAAGTTCGGGCGCAGGCGATTATTATCTGAAGCCATTCTGCCGGCAGTTCACGCGTGGCCTTTCTTATCATTAGGGCATGTTGGGCTCGCTGAACCCAGGAGAAAAAAAAAGATCAAGTCATTTATTTTATAGCTCTCTGTCAACTTTAAGCCCCCTGTGTCATTACGGGTCATGATCTGGAGTCTCATTAAACCGGGCAATCCCTCCCCTGCCCTCCCCCGCCTCCTCCTGCATGGTCAAGAGATCCATTTGCGACAAGAGAAGCTTGACAAGTTTTATCTCAGCGCCGATTTTCAAGGACGAGTTCATCTGCTAAAAGCATCTGTGTGGACATTTCAGGATTACAGCAGTTTTCCACACCAGCCTATGCTGCAGCGACTATTTATGTAATGGCATTATACTGAATATACCGAGTTCTGTGGATATTAAACGTCTGGATACTGTGTTAAAATGACACTTTTGTCCACTTTTTCCACCGTATTTAGACTTCTAACCAAGCTGATAAAAAAAGTGTTAGCCTTGCTGTTCTTTTACAGGAGTCCGGCCTGCAAACTTGGGGGAAAAAAAATTGGTCAATGTTTCTAAATGTAAAAGGTAATTTAAAATTGCTAGCGTTAGGCAGGGCTGGACGATAATTCAATAACAATATATTCCGATCAATAGATGTATATTAATGATAGAAAAAAAACAGGGGCAATAAAAAGTCCATTAGAATTAAAGTTTTCCTTCCTTTTGCATTCGAGTCATGTAGGTTAATGTTAGTTATTTAAATCCTCCCAACCAATCACAACGCAGACCCAGGAACCAAGCTCCGCCCCCTTCAAAGAGTTCAGAGAGCACATGTTCTTTTTTCTTTTTAAAAAACTTGCAGTTTTAGTAAAAAGTTGGTTGAATAAAGGGTTGAGTTTGAATTCATTGTTTGTGTGTTCTGGATTTAAAAATAGGTTGCTAAGTAACAGCATAAACGACCAGGGCTGCACTTAAAATATGTTTTGAATTTCTTGATAATTATCGACATCGATCAATATGAGTTCAGCCCTAGCTTTAAGGATGCATTTAGTTCTGCAATATGTGTAAAACATTTCCAGAAAGAAAGAAACTAATGGTGTGTAGAATATTTTACTATAGATAAATGAAGTATCTTTTTGTCAGTAGTTTGCAAGCCACTTGCTTTTTCATCATTTTGATGCCATTTGCTATAAAAGTCAAATGTCCAATTGAAGAAAATGTATTAGACCTAAACATAAAGATACTGTTGATTAAATAATAACTGTTGATCTTTAATTAAAAAGAAAATTTAAACAAATGTCCTAGTTTACTATAAAAACAAGCTCTTGTTTCAAAGAGAAGTGTAACTTTTGTGGCTCTAAACTAAATTAGTTTACCTTTAAAAACGTATCTGAATGATGGCCTGGCAAGTAAAAAAGTTTTTCTGTCTGGTTTTCCTTGATCTGGGATGTCTGAATCTCCTCCCCGAAGGCAATTGCTCAAATTCACCATGAAGAGGGTGACTTGAAGAATTAATTATGTGTTTTAAAAAAAAAAAAGTTTTTTCTAAATTTGGTAATCTCACTTCAACAATTTTGCCAACAACTTTTAAAATTTGCTTAATCCTGTTCTTGTTTCCACCTGACAGACTGCCAGACCAGGTGATTAAAAGCGAAAGTGAGGAAAGCAGTCAAACACACTTTTTAGAGTTATGGCTCCTCAGATGCTTTTAGGAAACTTTCCCGAGAGATCGACCAATGCAGGGTTTTAAAGGCCGATCCCGATTACTTTGATATCAAGCAAACCAATACCAGATGTATCCTGCTGATTATTATTTAAAAAATATATTTTTTTTTTTGGGGGGGGGGGATTTTGTAGCAGATATCACTTTTCCTCCATTGACATGATAAAAATTACACAATGACAGTAAATGTTATACAAGTGTGTGGCGGCTCCGCAGGTGGAGATCAGACGTGAGTTTTAAGACAGTGAGAGACAGTGGCGCAGAGGTTAGGGAGTTCATCCTGCAATTGGTGGGTTGCCGGTTCGATCCCCCGCTCTGACTGTCTCCGTTGTTGTGTCCTTGGGCAAGACACTCTACCTGCACAATCTGCTGCTGTGGTCAGAGGGCCTGGTGGCACCTATATCTGGCAGCCTCACTTCTGTCAGTCTGCCCAGGGCAGCTGTGGCTACTAACATAGCTCACCACCGTCAGGGTGTGAACATGAGTGTAAATGACTGACTGCAATGGAAGCGATTTGGGGTGGTCGGACTTGATAAAGCGTTGTACAAAAGTACAAGCCATTTACTGTTTATAAGTCAACATGGAAGACAGTGCTTTGGTCAAATGAGAGAACAAAAAAAAAAAAACAACAAAAAAAAAAAAGTATCTTCACACAAATTTGGAGGTCGTCAGACTAGTTAAAGCGCTATACAAGTACAAGCCATTTACCATTTGACTCGCTAATTTCAGCAGCCTAGCAAAAGAGAAAGTAAAACCACCACTTAGATGACAGCACACAGCGAGAGACATTCAAACGGCAGATACGGCCAATTTAGATAGTTACAACACAATACAGCCACATCCCCAATCATTAGGTGTGAAATATTTTGCAGATATTTCCCACCCAATAGTTTTTATGTCCCTTTTTCCATGACATTTAAGATTGTAGAAGTTATGAAAGGATTCATCTTGGTCTCATTTTCCCCACGGGTGTAGATGTTTTATATGCGCAGTATACAGAGTTAACCGGGCAAGCCTTAAGTCAGATTTGAGGCGCGAGTGTTTATACGCTAAATGTTTTCCAGAGCAGCCAATTAAACATGTCAAAGCACCAGCAGGGTTTCTCATGTGGCTAAAAAATAAATAAAAATCACGTTAGCTCTAATGCAAAAGCCAAATGGATCACATGATATGGCTGCTGCTGTCCTGCGACTTCAGAAATCGCTCCTAGAGTTTTCAGATCCCAAACCTAAGTGCTTAATGGCTCTGATGAAACGAAATCTTACGGGACCCGTTTGCTTCCCGGACACGGCGTGGAAATCCCTGTCCGGCGAGGAAACGGATTAATCTGCAGCACATTTCTGCCCTCAAGCCCGTTTCTCAGACTGTTTTACATTTCTCTGGAGGAGAAATTAGGGATAGACGAAGGGAAAAAAAATAAAAAGGGCCATATATGCGGCTTCTAAGCATCAAAACTATACATTTTACATACAACCTCTAAATTATGATGTTGGAGTTGATCAATATTTACCAAGCTGAAAAATACTCCGCCTCGGCCCAGTCAAGCCTTAAGAAGGCCTATAAACAAAGCAGCAGGCGTGTAATGAACTCCGTGAGGCTGTCCGCTGAATCGAGCTGCTCTCAAATGCAGGAAACATAACTTTTAAGCTTCTGCTGCCACAAATCAACCACATTTCCCTGCTTGGCTGGGCTCCTTCGTGTTTGTGTAAGCTTAAATTATTCATTAAATGCTCGTCAGACCAACATTTAAAGAACTATGTATTCAGTAGATTCAGCAGATTTCAGTAAACAAAGCGTTAACCTATTGGGGCTTTGTTGTTCGTACGCGCCGCAGAAAACGGCGCAACAACATGATGGTGAAGTTGGCGTCCGCTCGGTTAGAGCAGTAAAGGGCTATTTCACCTTTTTTTTTGTTCTGGTCATCTGGACAAATTTAGGATTTTGGTCAAACGTAGATCAGATTTGTGAAATATGGACAAGATTTACATTAAATAGAGACAAATATGGGAGTTGCAGCACTTTGTTTGGAGTTTAAGTAGAATAATCATCATCTTTAATGCTATTCAGTTAAAAAATACTTAATCCTAGAGGGAAATTAAACTCACAGGTTTATATTGAACTCCTGATGTTACTTCAATTCCATTCTGTTTAGATTATTCAAACAAAACCAGTCGTCTAAGGGGGCTTAAAAAAATAAAAGTCAGTCAATCTAATCCTGCAGACAGATTCCAAGTCAATCCCATAGATTCCAATTGATTCTAGATACCAGACAATCCAGTTAAATTCTGTTTATTATTCAGATTGGTTAAAGGTTTTCTATCGATGCAAACCCAGCAGACTGCATGGAGTCATTGGCTTTGCAGCAATCCCTCATACTGAGCATGCATGAAGCGACAGTGGAGAGGAAAACTCCCCTTTAACAGAAAGTAAACCTCCAGCAGAACTAGAACCAGGCTCAGTGTGAACGCTCATCTGCCTTGACCGACATGAAAAAAAAACTGCAAAATGTCTATTTCATTTTTTAAGTCAGCTTCCTGTCAGAAAATCAAAGATAAGCATTTTTTTTTCTGAAATTCAGGTTTTTATCTTTTTGAACATGAAAAAAGGATTAAAGGATAGAAATGAAAATACTTTTCCACATAATTTTGCAATACTTTTTTCACATTAGAAAAATTATCCGTTCTACTTTCACATTTCAAAGACTTTTTAATACTCCTTGTCATTTTGGTTATGATTTCCACACTACATTCCAGGTATTTTCAGAAGACCTTCTGTCATTTCCATCAAATGTGTTTACTAGAGCTGCAACAACACTTTCATCAAAACAGGTAAAAAAAAAAAAACGAATCACAAGAAACAAGATAAGTTTTATCTTTCTAAAAAAGCACAATGTTGAAGCAGGATCTCAGGTACGGTGGTCCTAACACCAAAACAAAACATTAAATTGCCCTTTAGCAATTTTCCAGGATCACTTCAATATAGATTTATCAGGTTCAGGTTTGATCCGTCCAAGTTTTTTACATTTTTGAATACAGCACAACTTTAATTTGAGTGTTATGTCACAGTTTGCTAAAAAAGCAAGACCCCTGCAAACTAAAATGCATCACAACAACTGTGTAGTATATTTGCTTTATCACTTCTGTAACCTTGATAAAAATAACTCCGTTTAGGTTCAACTTGTATTTAACCTGCCACAATGTGCAGCAATATTTTCTAGCAGTGCTTAAAACTGATCCATTACCCTGTTTTGTTGTATTTCTCAGAAATTTGGTCCAGGTTCGTTAGCGTTAATTAATCAGAAATCGTCCTGCTGACTTCAACTGGCTAGACAAGAAGTCCCCAACCTGCAGCACCTAAAAGCTCGGACTAAAGGTGACAGGATGAGCCTCAAACTGCAGGAGGAAGCCTTAGTTTTAGCAGGTAATGTAACCAGCAACACGCCGCATGTTTTCCTGCTCGTTCAGATCATTTTACAGAGTTAGATTTTCCTAAAATGCAAATAAACCAACTGAGTAGTTTATTTGTTCAAAAATAGACCCAAACACTGTAGGTCTTTGAAGTTATACAAGTAGCATCTGACCACAACTAAAACCATGTTTTACATATAACACCGCTTTATTAAAATGTTATAGCAATTCTGATTAGGTTCCAAACGTAAACCACTAAGCAGAGCTTGGTTCTGGAAGTTGCCCAACTTTAAAAAAAAAGGAGCATAGCGCAAATTCTAGGATTTTTGCTCACCTCTGCCCCCTCTGGCGACAAGTTGAAATGACACCAGTTTTGTGTACGTGCCGCTGGGCCTGGACAGGTCTTTTGTTCAGAGCCGTAATATCTTCTGCAGAATAAAAAGCCTTCAAACATTGAAGTTAGCCCATGTTCTCTGGCTAACGCATCGATCACGGCGGAGACGCAACAAAGCAGCCAGTAGGGGCGCGCAGCAGGTCACACCCACGCACACCTCCAGAGGATTCAGCCCCAATCGCTCTCTCATGAACTGACTACTCCAATAAGTAAGGACATGTATGGGAAAGAAAATTAATATTTAACTTCAAAACTGGCATTATGCACCTTCTGTCTGATTGTGCTTTTAGACTTTTTTGGTTCATGTGGAGGTAAAGCTTTCGTGAGGCCTTCATCTAACCAGTGAACCATGACTTTGGTGGTGGCGCATGTTTTCCTCCGGTCATGACACCCTTACACCCTGTTTACACTAACCCTTTTTAACCATGCTGAGACCAGTCTGAGCTTGGTAACCGAGATAACTATCGAGTTTAAATGGAACGCAAACTGAACTGAACCGAGCCAGACGCAACCGGACCACGCTAAATGCAGCCCAGTTCCATGTGTGGGCTCGGCCCGGTTTTTTTCTGGCCCGGTTCTCTAATGACAAAAAGCGCATGAGCGGACCGCGTCATCTCCTTACAGTCAGCTGATATTTCAGACATTCATAATAATACTAGCTTCCCTACCGTGACACATGGTTTCCAGTGATGATTCTGCTTAGCAGTGTGATGAACCTCAGCATCTGTTGTTGTTTCCTGCGTCTGTAAATCCTTGTTAGACGTTCGTTTGTCTTATCCACGTCCCAAAAAGCCGACTATGTCAAGTAAATCCACCAAAAGTTGCCGTCTACGCCTGACTCTCCGCCAACAACGAAATGTCACAATTATAACCAAGCATAACTTCCTAAATGTTACTGGTGCCGCCATTTTGATTTGCTTGATTTCCTCCTTCAATCCTAGAGAGCAGTAGTACCGCAGATCGTCACTAGGAGGCGAGGAACCGAGATAGCGTGATGTGTAAACGGTCGTCAGAACCAAGCTCGGCACGGTTAACTGATCCAAGCTCGGACCGAGCTCGGCATGGATCGGTTTAACAAGGGTAGTGTAGATGGGGCTTAAGTGAGGCCCGTGTGTGACGAACGACTAGCCCACAGTGTGGAAGATGAGCATCCTTTGAACAGACACAATATTTAGAGCAGCAATATCCAGCGAAACATTTTATAAAAAGAAAAAACTCAAGACAAAAACCAGGAGGAGTGAATGCTTCTTGTCAAGACCTTGATGCAGTCAACTGGGTTCTAGGGCTGGGCGATATGGATTTAAAAATAAATCTCCCATTTTATCATACCAAATCCGATTAATCGATTTTTTCCTCCTTTTTGTTTCATAAAAAGAAATTAAAGAAATTATTTTAAAACCTTGCTTTTTATGTCAAGCATTTCGTCAGGGAGTTGACCTGAATTCAAAGTGCAACTAAAAACAAGCTGTGAAACATGCCTGTAAAACAAGATGGCAGCCGTGCCATTATAAACAATGAAAATATAACAAAACATTTGCTGCTAGTGGTATTACACATTGAGCTAAGAACAGGCTTCACTGCACTTGTGAACTTCAAACTAAGTTAAATAAAAAAAGTAAATAAGTAAATGAAGTACCTCGTATTATGGTAAAAAAAAAGTTTCTACTTAACAATATTTAGACAATACATTTGCCTAAACATATATTCAGCATCACATGCTGTTCTCTTCATGGAAACCCAATGAGTGTATTGGCAAAATAAAATCCAGATTTTCCAAAAATGAAATCTTAAAGAATTGTAAATTCGAATTAATCGATTAAATCGATTTATCGCCCAGCCCTACTGGGTTCCCTTATATAAGAAATATTTTGACCAATCTGTATAATCTGATTGAACTTTACTTTGTAAAGAGCCTTAAGATGACATGTTTCATGAATTGACGCTATATAAATAAGATTTAATTGAATTGAGCCTGCTTCGTGACGGCAGCCCCTCTCCTTCAACACGTTCCCTTTTGTCTTTCGCCGCGTCACAATCTGAAAATAAACCGGCCACATTGCGAGCAGGGGGAACGGATCCGACGCAGGTTGTGTGCGCCGTGGTTGAATGAGTTCATACGAGAGAACCGCTTCCCTGCTAAAACCTTAATGAGCTTCTTCAGGACAGCAGCGTGCTTCCCACCATCTGCGTTTCAGCAGTTTTCCAGCTTCCAACGTCGCATCTCTGCAACTTTCTACATCAGGCCAAACGGCTCAGATTCACTACTGCAAAAAAAAAAAGAAACAACTAAACACAAAGCTTTTCTGATTATTAGAACCTTTGTTTTTAAATGGACGATAGGCCTGACTGCTTGTGTAAACTCCTCACCGCGCAGCAACATAACTGAGGTGCACGAAGGGGAAAACAAAAAAGAAAAAAAAGATCTCATCCAAAATGCTGACGCAGCAAAGAAGCGCGGTGGGAACAATGTTTATGTGAGCGTCATCAGTCGGAGCAGAGGGTGCAGAATGTCTCACGCCCGGAGGAAAGAGCTTCAGGTTGTGTTGTTCGGAGGGTTTTATATAACGCCGGTCGTCTTCTTTAACCGTCTAACCCAGTTATGAAAGAAATATGACTAAATTATCTGCAAGCAGGGAGGAGCAAAGCTTGTTTTTGTGCGAGTTCCCAAAGGGAGCCTCAGATGGTCATATCCCCCGGACCAGGTCCTTTCAGAGAAATGTTTCCACAGCGGTTTGGGTCAAGGTCGAAGTCAGCGGCCCGCGAATCATCGGAGAAGCTTTTAATCCCGCGCCGTGCTCGTTTTTTTTTTTTTTTTTTTTTTTTTTTTAGACGCGGCTACCCCTGGCTGCTGCAGCCTGCTGACACGAGGATCAAACAGGTGAACTGTGAAGTTATCGGGACCTCTCCTCCCGGTGCGACCGTGCCGCCTGAGAACTTCCCCCTCGCTCCAGCTCAACGGAGCCGAGACCGGGAAGGAAATGGATCCAGACCAGACCCAGATCCTCGGATGTTCTCGCACCACCGTGGGAAGTGTGACGGCCCTGCTTTGACGCGGGTAAAAGATTCTGAGTGGGAATGAGAAGATAAAAACACAACCCCCCCCCTCCATGAGATATTAAATAACTGCTTACTGTTGAGATTCAGAGATGTGGGGAAAACAAATGAGCTCGCCCTGAACTCCACACAACACAACTCCATTCACACCTATGTTGCCACATTATGAAAAAGACAGCAGGCGCTGGGACATTTTCACAGTATGATAATGGAGAGCAAAAACACCAGTTTCACAATTTTTACACAAACATTTTAAACCAAAAATAAATAAATAAATAAATAAATATCGACCCAAGCACTACTGTTTATTTTATTGCTACTGCTTTTGAACATTTATTTCTGCTGCTTATTAGGGGCCGGGCGATATAGATTGAAAAAAAATCTCGATATTTTTAGGTTGCATGCTGATACACAATATTTATCTGGATATGTATTTCTTTTCATATAGTATTTATAAAAAGGCATCTCTGAATCAAAGCCTTATCACCAATTAGGGCTAGATATAAATTAAAAAAAAGTATATCGACAAAATAGAAATCAAATTGATTGATATCAATTATTATCAAATTCAAAACATACATTTTAAGTGCAGCCCTGGACATTTTATGTTTTGAATTTGTTGATTATTATCAATATTGATCGATATGATTTCCCTTTTATCGATATGCTTTTTCTTTCTGTATCGTCCAGCCCTATTGGATATTTTATTATCCATCTTAAGTTGTACATTTAGAGTTGGACTGAAAGCTTAAGTTGCAGGAAATGGCCTCCATTTTTACCTGAAACAGTGAAAACGCTCGAGCTTCCTTATACCTCTCCACTATACTCTAAATTTCTGGTCAGAGTTGGAAGAATGGAGACAGGGTGAGAGACAGTAAAGGGTGAGAAGGTCCTTTAAATAAGTTGCTGCGTTACCATGCAGGCACTGGAAGGTAAGCAGAGAGGTTTTGTAGACGACCCGGGCAGAGAAGGGAAGCCAGTGAAGAGAACGAAGAATGGGGGTAAAACGATCATGTTTTCACGCTCTGGTCAGGATCCTGGCAGCGCAGTTCTTGCCAGGAATGCCAATGAGAAGGGCTTTACAGTAGTCAAGTCTAGTCTGTCTGTTAAAAACAGCTGTAGATAAATATGAGAAACACCTGGGGGGGGGGGGGGGGGGGGGGGGACTACATAAAAAGGATAATTATAACACAACATAGACCATCTTGATATAAACAATATGGTCTTATAATTTTTTAAATCTTGATATTTTTCAAATCTTGACACACTGCCCTGACTAACTATTGATAAAATGATATATTGACTATTACAACAACAACAATATTTATCTTCATCATCATCATCATTATTATCATTATTATTATTATTATTATTCCTGTGATAGACTGGCGACCTGTCTATCACAGGAATAATAATTCGGGTTCTGCATACCTAGAACCAGAACTAAACAAGGAGGAGCAGCATTTAGTTCCTATGCTCCACTTATCTGGAACAAACTTCCAGAAAATTGTAAAGGTGCGGAAAGCCTGAGTTCCTTTAAATCAAGATTAAAAACACATTTGTTTAGGATTGCCTTCAACTGTTCTAGTTAACTGAATCACCACTTCTTTGTTCTAATTTCTATCTACATTTTATTCCTACTTGCTTTTATTCTGTTTTAATTTGCTATATTTTAATCATGTAAAGCACTTTGCATTGTCCCTGTACTGAATTGTGCTATATAAATAAATTTGCCTTGCCTTGCCTTGCCTGTCCAGGGTGAACCCCGCCTCTTGCCCATTGACAGCGGGAGGTAGGCACCAGCCCCCCTCACTGCCCCATTAGGGATAGACGCGTTAGAAAATGGATGGATGGATTATTATTATTATTATTACTATTATTATCATTATTGGATCTGGATTGGATCAGATGCACGAACCACCTGAACGGACCCGTTTGGAGGTGGAGGAGCAGGGTCCAGCCCTCACAGGTGAGTCAGACTCCGGCCCTCGATAGCCAGCGTCCAACACACCTGAATAGAAAAGCTTCACCTCACCGTGCTCTCAGGTTCTAGAGAGTCCTGCTAATGGCCCAATTATGTGATTCTGTCAGAGTTTGTGGTTTGACGCAGGCCCAAGGCGCAGACAGGAGCTTGGAAGCGGCACGGCGAACTGACAGATTTAATTAAGATTTATTCACTCTCCACGCTGAGACTCTGGATGGTTTATACCAGCAGAATTTTTTCCAAGCAGCCGGTTTTATCTCTGTTGTACACAAGGCAGAAGTGTAGAAGTCAGCTAACCGGCAGTCCGTAGAAGCAGGAGGGAGAAAAGCGGCGCTGCTTTACTTTAAGCTTCAATCAGCCAGGGCAAAAAAAAAAAAAAAAACAACAACTGTAGGAGCTGACATTTTCTCTGCCATCACACCAAGAAGACTTTGAATCGTGGGAACAGCGTGGAGACTTTGAATCCAAATGTTGCATGTTATACAGCCGAATGCAGGCTGGCTACCTGAGCAGACAGCCCGACTACCGTATTTTCCGGACTATAAGTTCCACTTTTCTTTCATAATTTGGCCAATCCTGCAACTTATATTCAGGTGCGACTTATATGTCAAACTTAAATGGTATTTCACCTTGACCAGCATGAATCAAGGAGTCAACCAACCCACAGACAGAGATTCTCAACAAAATCAGAGACATCCCCGGTTTTCGTTAGAGAAATCTTGTCATCTTAACTTAAAAATGCACTGAAACATTAACTTATAGACAAAGACTGACAACATGCTTGTTTGTTGTTTCATTGTTTCAGTATATATTCACACAGCAGAGCGTTGCGTGGTGCAGCTCTAAGGACCCAGACTGAGACAGAACCCGATTATTGGTCTGAAGCTAATAACAGCTAGCGCTAGCTAACAGCTCTGTTGTCTGGGTGGCTTACAACTTCACTGATGCATGTAGTCCGGTGCGACTTATATATGTTTTTTCCTCTTTATGACGCATTTTTTGACTGATGCAATTGATTCCGGAGCGACTTATAGTCTGAAAAATACGGTAATTAACCTCCAGTATCAGCTTTGCGGGCAAAAAAAAACATATAGGTTTCAATTAGACAACATTTAGAGGGACTTTGTTCTACCTTTTTGCTTATGTCTAAATGTGATCATTAAATATATAGTAGAGATAAAATGAAAATGCCTGTAATAAACTAAATATTGTATTATTTGTGCAGTAGAATAAATAATTGTTGCTTCTCTGTTATAAATAGGGTTAACTTATTCTACAAAAATCTCAGACCAGAACCAGATCAAGGCTTAATAGAACAAAAGTCTTTTTTTTTTTTGTTATGTCTTTTTTACTACATGACTTAAGTTTTTACATTATACATTTCTAAAGTTGATATGTTCGGGGTTCCAGAACATTCTGCACTAAACCATTAAAGACTTTTAAAGAAATAAGTTCTCCTTCCATTAAGCTCATTATAAAATATAAAACACAAATACATGGCTATGAGTTTATGGAAGATATTTCTACAGAGGTCGGTTTTAAATATGGAGCCTGCAAAACAACAAAGGAAGGCGGGAGGAATAAGAAGAAGAAAGGAAGCAAGGAATAAAGGAAGGGTAGTAAGTAAAAAGGAAGGATGAAGGAAGGACACAAGGAAGGTCAGAAGGAAGTATAAAAGAATGGAAGATGGAACAGGTAATGGAAGAAATAGGGACAATATTTATACAATTCAATAGGGATTTGTATAAATATTTATATATTTATCCCCACCTAGAACTTATAAAAATCAAACTCCACACTTTTCCAGATTTTTCCAGCCTGTGTAGGAACCCTACATAGAGCGGCAGCTATCGATCATTTCAGTAATCGATTAATCTAGCAATTATTCATTTGATTAATCTAAAAAAAAAAAAAAAAGATATATTTAGTAAATTAACATTTCTAAACAAACATTTGGAATTTAGACAAAAAAACAACTATTGTGCATTTTAGATGAATTGTAAATGGCAAAAACATTTACAGTTTTGTCTTAATTACTGCAGCAATTAAGTTATTATTTTAGCAAATGGCAGATTCTACAGTCTGAGTACATTTACTATAGGTAACGATTCGATCCAATTACCAAATTAGTTGACCATTATTTCAATAATCGATTAATCGTGATTAATCTGATAATTTCAGCCCTAACCCAATAAAGTATCAGTTTTTGAACAGATTTAATTAATGGAAGCAAACGTTGCAGATCCATGGAGTACAAGGAGCCAAGGGAAGATTCCTTCACATTATATTAGACATCTACAGTGGAATCACGCCAACACGCTGGAGTCTTCTACCTTTGAAGTTGTGGTAAACATTTGTTTCTGTTAGCCTTGAACAGCATCTATCACACCCGCTGAGCTGCAGGTCGCATCCCCAGGGCCCGTCTGCCATCGAAGCCAATGAAGCAGTAATTAGAAGCAATCGTAGCGCAACAAATTGAGCAATATCTCCAAAGACAGTACACAGAAGAGCAAACACCATCAGCGTAAGATTAAAGACAGACTCGCGGGTTGGGCTCGATCTGAACTTGCAGAGAAGCATGTGCTCAAGGGCCTCGCCTCCTCCTGAGGAAACGTCACCAGCGTGGATGGGTGGGTGGAAATCTGCTGCTGCGTGCCAATCCAGACACCTCCGTGTCCCAAAGGAAGCTTCTCAGGTAAAAAGTGAACTCCCCGGCGCATCACTTGAGAATGGGAAGCATTAAATGGCCTGTCTTCCATTTAAAGGCGTCATTCTGAGAACTTCCCAAACTGAAGTGTAAAGCCACTGCATCTTCAGGAGCGGACCGGAATATGACCGCTTCGGTTCAAAAGAAGACGGAGGGGGACTTTCTCTGGCTCGAGTGATTGCCTCCGACAGTGTTCCTACTAGGGCTGCACAATTAATCGCATTTGCAATATAAAAATCAATAAAAAAATAACAACTTGATTTCCAAATCGCAGAGGTCTGCAATTTTTGGGGTAACATGTTTAAAGTAGGTTTGCCTCCACATTGAGGGGAAGAGAGTTGCAGCAGTGAGATAATCTAGTTTTATTATTTGTTTTAGAGTTTATATAATCATACTGTTTTACCAGAAACTTTCTGGAATCTCACCACAGCATTAAGTTCTGGTCAATAAGTTTAATTTATAGACTTGTTTGTTGGTTGCACTTTATGTTCAACAAGGATTGATGTCCAATTAAATTAAAAGCTGTTCTCTTGAATAATATTCTGATTAATAAAAACATTAAAAGTTCTTGTTTTAAATAGTCCTTGTTTACGAACATCTACAGGCCATTTCTGTTGCTAGAGGTTTAATGCAGAAAAAAGTCAAAATCAAATTGCAATTTGGGTTGAAATATATCGTAGACAGAACACAATAATTTCTGCTCTGAGTGGAGACACAGCAGCTCTTTTAGCACCTGATCTGCACAGTGATGAAGCTGTTTGTATATGTTTAAAGGACATGATAAATAAAACTGAAAAAATAAAATAAATATTCGCATTAAATCACAATATCAAGATAAAAAATTGCAATTAGATTATTTTCCAAAATCGTTCAGCCCTAGTTCCTACATTTTAACGTAACGTAACTTAACATAAACGTGTGGAAGGAGGCAAGAAAGGAAGCTAGGAGGGGCTAACAAAAAGATTTTTTTATTTTGATGGGTGGGTGGACAGAGATTGATGGAAAGATCAACTGAATGATGGATGAATGGATCACTGAACAGCTATATTGACTGACGGATGGATTGATAAGAGGGATAGACAGACAGACGGATGACGGACAAATTGATGGACAGACGGCAAGACAGACGGATAGGTGGACTGATGACAAGAAGTTTACTGATTAAAGGGTGGAGATACAGATGGTGGAATTGGTAAAAAGACAAAGAGACGAACACAGAATTTCTATACAATGGGATACTAAAAAAAAAAAAAAAAAACGTTTTTTTAGTTTTTTTACATGCATTTCCTAGCCTGGAAAATACTAGAAATGCATACTTATCCACATATAGGGCTACATCGGTATGGAAATTCGGGCCGATATCGATACCAATATTAATATCTGTTATGCCAGACAACCAAAATGTGTTAGAAAACGACCAACATATCACGCATCGCTACATATCAGTGTCTTTTTATTTGCATGTCTCTGAAGAGGACAGCATTTATTTTATTTTAATTCCCTGCAGGAAGCATTCCTCCCTAATGACAGGGGAAGTTTCCAGAGGGTCCACACATCCACCGAGGCAGGAGAAAAAGAAACACCCAACCTAAATTTGGTCCTCCTGTTAAAGACGGGAGGGGGGGGGGCTGCGATCTTCGACACCACATCTGTGACCAAAAGACTTCCTGAGAGACGCTCAGGGTGGGTTGGATGAGACGTTCTGGGTGGAACCAGAGCAGTAAACGTGGGTTTAAAGGAGGCTGAATCACCAGGGTGTTATGTACTGAAGCAGTGCGTTGCGTTGTGGGCGAAGGGTCCGTTTGTTTTCACGACTTTTCATTGGGAGGCGTCGCTGGCCAACAGCTGCATTCGTCAGCAGCACTGAGACGGAGGCAACAAGCCCGCAGCCGCAAACAACTCCGTCACAAACTGCTGAGGAGGAAACAGAAAGCAGAAATATTTGGATGCCACAAGAATCCTGCCAGGAAGGTGGAACCAGCCAACAAATCTAGATCTATTGCTCTGCACACATCAACCTGGGTTTTCAAGGTTTTTAGTGTGAATCAAGCCGCATTATGAAGGCCTCTCTAGGCTACAACGACGACGCTGTAGATAAATGATCTGTGGCGTCATTTTCACGTCTTTGCTTCTCGTTTATAACTCTTGTTGGGGTTTACTGCTGTCCTTTCGCCCTGCGATTAGCCCAAACACTGCTAGCACTTGTCATTTAGCACCAACTGAACCTTCAAGGTAATACTGTCTAAACCCAGGGTTTCCCCCAGCGTATTATAAACCTGGCGGGTCACCATGCTTTACTCGCCGCCCCCCCATCACCACCAAACTAAGCTTTAGGTGTTAAGTTAACGGCATAAACAGCTAACACGCTAGCTGTTAGCTGTTTATGTTATATTTTAGCACATAACATGTTTATGTTAGCTCGACGCACAGTACGTCCAGGTGAGAATGGTCTCCAAATGGCGATATTATCATTTATGGCAATAATTTCTGCAACAATGTATCGTCCAGAAAAATTTGTCATCGTGACAGCGGAGCCTAATCCGGACTGGTCATCCTGCAGACTAGAGCTTATTGGGTTCCAGAGTAGGACTGTGCATTAAAATCAATACAAAGATTAGCATTGATGATTTTAAAAATGATTTAATACCGATATTCTGGCTTTTCAATATCGATATACCTCCCAGCCCCTAGGGGGCGTGATTACAGCGCGCCATTACTGTTCACAGCGAAGAAGTGCAAGTGAGAAGAATTTGCGGAACGGTAGACAGGATTTTAAAAGCACCTTCGTCACTAAAATCAGATGTGATACGTTAAATGCATTGAACCTAATGCACTTTATTTTTCTGTTAATATATCAGTGTTAAATAAATTTAACAAAATAATATAATATTGGGCTGGTTTTGTTGATTAAATGACTTTGAGCATTAATTTGAAGCTGACATATCAGAATCAGACATACTTTAATAATCCCAGGGGGAAATTGTTGTCTCAGTACAATATATCGGGAATCGTATTGTATCGTGAGCTATGTATCGAGAATCGCATCGTATCGGCTCATCCTAGATGATACCCAGCCCTATTTCAGAGAAATAATAATTTAACCACAGCCCACTCAGACGTCA